>NW_005842487.1:561980-610103 GCF_000455745.1 Alligator sinensis | reverse complement strand
GTGGGGGCCATCTCTTCCCAGCGGCTCACTGCCTCTCTCACCAAAGAGCAGACTGTGGTCATGGAAGCCGAAGCCTTCCCAATGACACCAGTGCTGCAGTCTTTGCTTCACTATCTGGATCCTCATCTCCCTCAGCCCGTGGCGCAAGACTGAGAGGATCGAAGAAAACACCACCTGCACCCTCAGACCCTTTAGCCCCACTCCCAAATCCCTGTAGTGCTTCATGACCCGGCTGGGAGCGCTCCGAGCCGTGTCATTGGTGCCCACATGGATAAGGAGCATAGGGTAATGGTCAGTGGGCTGGAGGAATTTAGGGATCTTCTCCGCAATGTCTCGGATTCGGGCTCCCAGGAAACAACAGACTTCCTGGGCTAAGGGGTTGGGGCGGCAGATTGTCCTCTCAGGATGGAGTCTCCCAAAACAAAAACTTTGTGTTTTGTCTTAGGGAGAGTGGGGACAGTAGCTACATTAGAGCCCGTGTTGCTTGTGGGAGCTGGCAACTTATCAGGCTCTGCTGGGGCTTCAAGAGGTTTGTACCTGTTGCAAAGCTCCAGTGGGGCAGGGACCTTGGTGCAGCAGGCCTTGGGGCCCTTGACCACCTTGGTTCAACCCCTGGGCTGGACAGAAGGGGAGGTCCCCAAGTCCTCCCTTGTCCTGGAGGGATATCGTGGTTTACCCTCCACCTCCTGAGGGAGAAGGGCCTGGGAGTACATTAATAGGATGAACTGGGGATTGTTCACTACTTTTAAATAATGTGCAGAAGGATTATTTTTAAAACATTCTAGTTCTCTTTGTGGCCAAATGTAAACTTATTGTATGTATTAAACAAGCAAAGCCTTCAATTTGATATTATTTAAATATTCACCAGCTCAGACAACCAAAATAGGCATTGTAAATTCGAAATCTGTTGAACAAAGTTGAGATTTTAATTTAAGATGTTAATAAAATACTTCTCAAAATATAACCTTCATAAATATTGGCTATTGTGCATACTATGTTTACACTGAAAGTAGTAATGGTTTTATATTTATGAATGGATGAATTTCTGCTCTCCAGCAGATCATTTGCTTCATGCTGACAGAGTTTTGAATTCCATTGCTCATACCTCAGAGTTGCAAACTATTACTGGTAAAAGAAATATACATTAAAAAAACCTTTCCTTCTTATGCCCTAGCATCTTTGATTTCAATTTCATTTCTTGTATATCTTTATCTAGAGAATACTATTTGAAGTATATTATAAGTAGCATTAAAAATAAGGAAGATAAACTGTTTAGTAAGTGGGAAGCTACAGGCATGATTGTGAGAAACCCCAAACATCTAGAGCTCCTACTGAAATTAAAGGCTTGTAGTAAAAACACGAATGTGTGGAGAACAGCTGTTCTATTTAGGGTTTATCTATAGATCTATATCAATACACTAAATCAGTACTAGACCCCCTGTAATGACTTGGGGGCAAACAGCACTATGTGCTAGCTTTTGGATTATGGGGAGGAGGCAGGATTAGGAGAGAATTTGACCTCTGTTCACTCTGTTGATACTTAAAAATACCACAGCATTTTTCACAAGAATGAGAGAGGTAGTATCCTGGATAGATTCCAATTTGGATAATTATATTTATCTTGCTTAAATTTCCTTTCAATTTCAATTAGATAATCTATTCTTTAATTTGTATTCTCAAGCAGTGGTTTAATATTGCTCTGCATTGCTAATCAGCTGCTGTAATTCATACTAGACGGGTTCTGTATTTTAGTGAAGTGATACCAGTTATCTGAATGTATAAAACAGATCTAGTAACACATCTCAAAATATATATGCATTACTTTAAAATCACTACCAAAAAAGGATAAAATACAAATAAAATTAAGTCATTTAATTTCCCCAAAGCCTGGGAAGTTTCAAAGTTCTGCCCTTTAGGCCAAGACATTAGTAGGGAAGTCATTCACTAGTGGTGAAGTGAATTACAGAATCAAGAGCCTGCCAGTGAGGAAGACCTGCTAGTAGAAAAGAAGGAGAATTTTCTGGTTCTGGAAGAAGATTTACTAGACCGGTCTTGACATTTTTTGCTCTCTAGCCTTTAGAAAGTTAAAAATTACAAGTAGAAAGCCTACCAACACAAAAACAGAACAAATTTAGAATTACTCTGCAGGGTAATGTTGAGAAAAAAAAATTATGAATGTTTATAATGAATTCCATATTGTGCAGAAAATCTCTCAACCTATGAGATGGTTCGAGGCTGTCTTTCCTTATACCACAACTCTGGTTGAATAAGCATTAATATTGCCCTCAATTAACAATATTGCCGATAACACTGATAAAATGCCACTACATAGTAAAACATAATTTTGACATGTTTTTTATTGCATAACTGAAAAATAACAGGAAGATAAAGCAAAAAAACCCCAACTTTAATAAACACTTTAAGCAATATGTTCTGGTACAGAAGAGAAGTTTTGCACTGGTCCCTTATAGGTAGGGGGATCTTAGGAGGGTGGAAAGCCACTACGTAGAAAATCCTACATCCTACCATTTCCTGAAGGTAGAGCAGAAGGCATGGCTAAGTCCAAAGATGCTTCCCTCAGACCTAACGTTTTGGTAAGTCCCAGTTGCTGGAAGAGCCTTTTAGTATACGGAGGCAAATCAGAAGAGCCTTTAAGACTGCTCTTTACCCTATTTAATGAAAAGTGCCACTGGATCAGAAAGGTTCAAAGCCCACATACGTAAACCCTGGCTTCTCTAAGGCAAAATAGAAGAACTAGCCATTGATTCTCAAAGTGAAAACATGAAGATCAAGGAACTCCCTAGAATGGTGGCTAACAATGATAGGTATGAACCATTACACCAATGATACTCAAACTCCAACCCACAAGACCACTTCATCCAGCCCATGGGGCTTCCCATGGGGCCAGAAATTTTGCAGCAGGAGAGCTGTGGCAGTGTTAATTACATGGCTCTGGAAGCTATGGCAACTAATGCTTCCACCACTCACCTCCTGCCAAAATTTCCAGACATGTGGGGAGTCCTGAAGGCTGGATGACACAAAGCCAGGTGCTGGATTGTGTTAGTATGCAGGGTGTGGCCACAGTTGGATTCAGCCTACAGAGCCAGGCTGGCAAGTGGGGTCTGGATCTGGTGCAGGGTGTTATATTGGTGCACCACTCACAGCTGCAAGCTAACCCCATGCTGGATCCAGCCCACAGACCAACCCCAAAGCACTCATCCAGCCCACAGGGCCAGAAAATTGAGTACCACTGCATTAAACTTTTCAGGGAGAACTAACAACATAAAATGTCCCTTCAGAGCTAGGTTATTTTAGAACTAAATACCTGAAGTTATTGCTAAGTTCCAGTTCCTAAGGCTTTTCAGTAGCTCTACTTTAAGTGTTGTCTCCCTTAGTGATAAAGGAGGTGACTTTGGTCTTTTAAATAGCAAAATAATTATTCTGTTACGTTGTACACAGAATATTCCCTTCCCATCTCACCCTGGAAATCTATCAGTAAGTTAAGTCTTCAGCATTTTACTCAATATTCCAGTCTTGTGTTAGGCAATGAGAGGCAAGCCAGAAGAGAAAGATCTGTATGTGAAAGGTACCTGTGCCTGAACCAGTTACTAGGGGTGCGTGGAGCTTTGGTCGCCAATTCAATTTGGAGGAGATTCAGCCTGATTCAGTGGCCAAAACTCTTGATTCGATTCGGATTCAGAGACCCATTAATCTCTACGAATTGAATCAGAAGCCTACGAATCGATTCAGAGAGATTCAACGATTCAGCTATAGACACAGCTTAATATGTTTTTTCTACATACCTCGAGGTCCAGGCATGGTTCATGAATGCTGAGATGGTGGGGCTGATGGAGCATTCCACAGGAGTGCAGAGGGATCCTCTGCATGCTTGGCAGCAGACCCAGAAGTGGACCAGAAGTACTTCCAATCCACTTCTGGGTCTGCCGCAGAGCGTGCGGGGGAACCCTGGCCCCCTGGCTTGGTGACTGATGTCTCCTGGGTCTGAGGGGGCACCCTGGGTCTCCCCAGGGCCAATTGCTGAGCTGGGGGGAAGGGGGGTCCACCGCCAAGCATGTGGCGGACCTCCCCCACATTCCCGTGGGATGCTTCATTCACTCCACCATCTCAGCGTTCATGAGCCACACCTGGTACCTCAAGGTACATAGAAAAAACATATAAAGCTGTGTTTATGGCCAAATCACTGATTCTCTGAATCAGCATCGAATCTTCAAATTCAGATTCAGCTGAATCGAACCAGGACAGTGATCCAAATCAGTGGATTGAATCACTGTCCCCTGAATCAGACTGAATTCAAATCGAATATTGTCCGCTTCACACACCCCTACCAATTACTAAAAGGGGAGGAAAGGGGAAGCCCATCTTGTTTTCTGTAGGAGTTTCTTTATAATTTACCAAGCAATATTCAGCAGATAATTTTTTTAAGTTATATCATAAGTATATGATCAGTAATGAAGATGTGAGCTTTAAGAACAGAAGCAGAGTGTTCCTTAGAGATATCTATATCTATAGATCTATATCTATATCTTTTATATATCTATATAGATATAGATATATAAAAGTGTGGCTTTATGAGGAAGTGGAAAATTAAGGGAAATGCTGTACATCAATAGCTTTGTCTAAGTATAATACTGTTGCATTATTTTTCCTTCTCTTAAATATCTTGATACTTGCTACAGTTGCCAATGTTTGTAACAATGAACAAAAAGCACTTTTTAAGTACAGTACAAAGTAGATTTTTATTGAATCTCCTGATCCACTAGCAGTGTTGTGTTTAACTATCAGATGTCATCAACTGAATTGCTAATAGCTTTCTGATAATTATATGTTGAAATGAAAGAGGCTTACTCTGAATCTTATCATAAGCTTAAAAGCTTCATTTTACTCTTGTTTTATCATACTGGCGCCATTGCAATCTTAGACATTTTACCAAAAGGCTCAACATGCTTACTGATGCAGAACAGAGTTCTTCTTCTCAATTCCTGCAGTTTCCACTTTCAAAAAAACATATTCTTATAGGATTGCACAAACTATTAGTTTGCCTTTTGACAGTTCTGAACCACAGCAGCACATTTCTTTATTAACATTACTAGACTGGAAAGATCTTGACAGCCATGCTAATCCAAATAAATGCCATTTAATTTATTTTACAAATTCTCAGTTTTCAGAATTCAGATTTGTAACTTATTTAGAAAGGTCTGCAATTTAACACATACACAGGCACACACAGAGACACAAACACACATACTCTATTCCTGCTACTGGGATCAAACAAACAATACCCTCATGTTTTTGTTTTATGTTCCAGTTTCTCAATATGTCCTGTCATTTTACACTGTTGTGTTCCCAGAAAATTCATAGCGTCTTTAAAATATTTTAAAATGTAAAATTAAGAAAATTAATATTGATCTGTCTTTGGTTCCTGTAAAAAATGACAGGAACCAGGGGCAGTAGGACCCAGGGGAAGCCAGGCGGACTCCCGCAACAGCAGGGCCCACCCAGCCCCACCCGGAGACCCCAGTAGGGGCTTCTAGCCTGAGAGCACGTGGCTGTCCTGGCATGGGAACCTCAGGTAAGGGCAGGGGAGGACCCCAGACAGGGAAAGGGCCCAGGAAAAAAACTAAGCCCAGGGAAAAGTGGCCCCTCGCCCGCCCTTCTGGCTCACACTCCCTGCTGCAGCCACTCGCAGCCCATGCGAGGCTGTCCTGAGCAGGTACAGGCAGCCCCACGTGAGCTGCGAGCGGCTGCAGGGCAGGTCACTGGCCACGGGGCGGGTGAAGGGAAGCTTTTCCCGTGCTTAACACCAGCTTGTAACCCGCCCCCGCTGCCAGCCTGGGCCCCACGCCAGCTTTGGGCTCGCCTGTCAAGGCTGTGCCATGGCAGCAGCATGTCTGCCCCTGCCATAACTGGTGGAAAATGCGGGAGACTACCAATTACAGGCCCCGATACCAGGGGGTGCTCTCTACCACTCCAAACCTCCTCTACATGGTAGCCCATGCATCACAGATGACATCATAAGTTCTTGCTATAGCCCGGCCTAAAGCCAGACCAAGCTCAGCCCTCGCTGTCAGGCCTCTTTCACATGCACATTCATACCCCCCTCCTCTCACTAGGGCCTCTCACAGTCCACCCCCTTTCACAGGGTCTCTTTCTCATATTGACAACTTGTTCTATCCTGCTTCCTCTTGGAGTGGCTCCCGTAGGCCTTCGGGCTTTATCTGGATCATGCCTTGGGTGGGAGGCCCCTCCCATGACCCTCATCTGGGTAGGGTATGCCAAGTTCCGGACCTGGGCCAGGCTTGTCCTAGTCCCTCTCGAGGCAACTCTACATAAACATACACACACTGGGCCCCGGGCCCCACATACTGGGCTCCCAGCCCTCGCTTCTACTTCACTGGGGCTCCATTGGGGTCTTCCACCCTGTGACGGTCAGGTGGCCACAGCCATGCCTGGTCCCCTCTCAGGGCCTCTCCAACCTCAGATTTTAGGGGAAGCCTGTGTGCTGCTCCAGGTCCCACCACCGACCTGGATCCTGCCTCAGGACTCCCATGAGCCTAGGCTCCCCCTGTGTAGATTGAACCCACCAGGAATATGGGGGTTAGGGTTTTCAGGCACCCCTCCCGACTTTTCATAGATATAGGGTCAGAAGTGACCTTGCAGATCTTCTAGTCCAACCCCCTGCCCTGGGCAGGAGAGAAAACTGGGCTCAAATAACCCTAGCTAGGTAATCGACAAATCTCCTCTTAAAGACCCCCCAAAGTAGCAGCCAGCACTACTTCCCTTGGAAGTTGGTTCCAGATCCTAGCCACCCAGCCTTCTCTTGTGAAGGCTGAACAGGTTAATGTCCTGTAGCCTCTCCTCATAGGGTCTGCCCTGCTGTCCCCAGATCATGCGAGTGGCCCTCCTTTGGATCCTCTCAATGCTTCAGGATCCCTCCTGAAGTGTGGCGCCCAGAACTGGACGCAGTACTCCAACTGCGGCCTGACCAGTGTCGCATAGAGGGGGAGGATCACCTCCTTGGCCCTGCTTGTGATGTATCTGTGGATGCACAACAAGGTGCGGTTAGCCCTACTAACCATGTCCTCGCATTAGCGGCCCATGTTCATCTTGGAATCAATAATGACTCCAAGATCTCTTTCTGCCACTGTGCATTTGAGAAGAGAGTTCCCCAGCCTATAGGTATGCTGCTGGCTCTTACTGCCCAAGTGCAACACCCTGCACTTGTCAGTATTGAATCCCATCCTATTCTCATTTGCCCATCCCTGTATCCTGTCCAGGTCCAGCTGTATCCTGTCCTCTCCCTTCTAGCATGCCCACTTCACCCCAAATCTTGATGTCGTCCATGAATTTGAACAGGGTGCTTTTCACCCCCTCGTCCAAGTCACTAATAAAGAAATTGAACAGTGTGAGCCCAAGGACCAAGCCCTGGGGGACCCCACTGCTCACATCCCACAAGGTTGAATATCACCCATCCACCACCACTCTGAGTGCGGCCCCTCAGCCAATTTGCTATCCATCTGACTGTGTAGGCATCAATGCCACAGTCGCCTAGCTTTTTAATGAGAATGGGGTGGGAGATAGTGTCAAACGCCTTCCTGAAGTCCATAAAGACTACATCCACCACAACACCTGCGTCAAATGATTTTGTGACCTGATCGTAGAAGGCAATCAGGTTGGTCTGACAAGATCTGCCCCTAATAAAACCATGCTGGTTGCCCCTGAGCATCATCCCTGCTGCTGGCCCTTCACAGATGTGCTCCTTGATAATCTTCTTAAAGAGCTTTCCAGACTAATGGGCCTATAGTTGCCTGGGTCCTCCCTCCTCCCTTTTTTGAAGATGGGGACCACATTGGCCCTCTTCCAGTCATCCAGCACTTGGCCAGAGCACCATGAGTGCTCATAAAGCCATGCCAGGGTCCCCGCGATAACCCCTGCCAATTCCCTCAACACTCTGATTTGAACACCTGCTGATTTGAACATGTCCAGCCCCTCCGGAAGTTCCAGAAGTTTCAACATGGAGGTAACCGGCCTGGTATTTCTGAGGAGCTACCCTCCACCAGGCCACCCTTCCCCAGCAGGGTGCAGTTTCAGGTCATGCCCAGGACCAATGAGGCTGCCTCCTTGTCCATAGCCTCACCCTTATCTCTGAGTGCTCCAGGAGCACCTCAGCCTCATGTTGCTTCCTTGGCTGCTCCTCCCAGACTGCTGTCTTTCTGGCCTAAGTTTGAAAAAATGGCCACCGCAATCAGCCACCTAGCGGATGCCTGTACCAGCCCTTAAAATGATGGAGCACTAAAGCTGCTCCATCGCAGTAACACTACGCGTAAAATAATAAGCATGTGTTTTCACACCAGGACTTTCAAAATCCTCTGTCTTGAGGATTGTCTTTTGGATGAAGTGGTTGCTCAGAAGTAATAATGCAAAACAAGAAGATAACACAAAAGCCAGTGAACTCTTAAAGGGAAAACAGATATACCATGAATGGGCATTTTGAAAGACTTGACAAAGTTGCAGCTTTTACATTGCAGTTTATGTTCTGAAAATTCAATAACAATATAAAACCTTTACCTTAGTGTTGTTATATTGATTTCTTTGAGTATTGAATAAAAGATTTTGTATTACTTTTAGAACAAATTATAAACACTTTGGCTCTCACTAGAAAGGTATAAATATTATTGCATTTAAAGCTTTTGCTACTTCCCAATAGTTATTAAATCCTCTAGGATAATTTTCTGGAAAAAATATTACAGTATTTCCATTGTACAATATTATGGTTGGATTACATTTGTTTGGACCCTCCTTAGAAGAACATCAGTAGTACCATACTGGGTCAGACCAATGGTCCATCTACACGAGTATCCTGCCTCCAACAGTGTCTGACATGGATGCTACACAGGGAAAGCTTTGAACCTCTCTCTAGAATGATCTATCCTGTATCAATACCCTCCCTGGCACCCACCATTTATTGGTTTTTAAAAGATGCCTGAGAAAACATCTCCAACTATTTTGTTGCATAGTCATTGATAGATCTATCATCCATGACTTTATCCAGTCTGTTTGAATCTGGCTATATTAGTTGCTACCACTACCTCCAGTGGTGATGAATTTCACAAGTTAACTACACGTTGCATAAAAAGTACTTTTTTGTTAGTTTTAAAACTGTTGCATACTAATTTCAGTATTCTGAACAAGATGATGATTTTATGACTTTATAGACCTCTATTATACCCTCCCCCTCAGCTTTCCCGTTTCCAAACTGAAGTGTCCTAACCTTTTTAGTCTTTCCTGGTAAGGCAACTGCTCCAGGCTCCTGATCATTTTGGTTCCCTTTCTTGTTATCTTTTCTCATTCTATTACCTCCTTTTTGAGATGTAGGAATCAGAACTACATATGGTATTATTCAAGATGTAGGCACACTATGATTTGTATAATGGCAGGGTGATGTTCTCTGTTTTGTTTTCAAATCCATTCTCAATGCTGCCCAACATTTTATTGGGTTTTTTTGGTCACTGCTGCACACTGGGCTCATATTCTTACAGAACTATCTACAATGATTCCAAGGTCTCTTTCCTGAATTATAACAGCCAGCTCAGAACTGAGTATTGTGCACATATAGTGGATGTTATTTTTCCCCAGGTGCATTTACTTGCATTTGTTGACACTGAAGTTCACCAGCCACTTTTTGCCTACTCCCTGAGCTTGGTGAGATCTCTCTACAGATCTTTTTTGCTGAGATCCTTCCTCATACTTGGTTCTTCTTCCTTGTTAATCTGATATAGTAGATTCTGAATTCCCTGAAGTGAAATCCTAGTCCCACTGAAATGAATAGCTAAACTCCCATAGACTTCAATATGGCCAGGATTTCACCCCTCTGTGCTAACTCATGTGATGTAATGGGACACACACAGCTAATCCACCTCTGTTTTTCCACAATTGTTCCTTTGCTGATGTAGAGATCAAGTTAAATATTTTTTTCTAGTCTATGTCTATAACACCTGGCCTTTTATAAATAAGACTTTGCCTGTTTTTATTTTGTGGGCTGCAAAAGAGTTGTAATTTTTGCCAGTGTCACCACATGCTTTCTATTGTTTATTCCACTGTTGAGCACTTAAATATTTGATACAACCACACAGCTGATTAATCAGAGGGTTTCCTGTTCAACTCAGCCATCATTAAGATTTCAAATAAGTAAAAATATGGTTTCCACACTGTAGAAACTCAAATAAAGCCACAAATTATACAATCTTATAGCCTGAAAAAGCTAACTCTGGTTCTGATGGCACCACTCTCCAAATAACATGATGCTTATTTTACAGACCTTTCCCCCTGCCAGCAAAACTGAGGTAGAAAGCAAAGCAGTTAGCTTCAAAAACTTGCTGTGATCTTACCTAGGAGTTAGATGACACCATTTTGAAGCAACTTTTGAAATTTAGTTGAATTTTGCCTGTGAACAAATCAAAATCTTACAACTATTTCCATGAAACTGGAATTGTTCTGAAATGAAGATTTTTGGATCAAAACAGCATAGCATATGAAATGAGCATTTGTTCATAAAAGCTTACGCATATGTAATTCAGCTAGACTATGAGGTGCTTCTTTACCCTGACTTCTGCCTGACCAGACTAACAAGCCTTACTACATCACTCTGGATCAAAGCTATAAAAGACTGACAGATATCCTGATGGTTACAGGCACCTAGGCTCCAGTCCCTGCTCTGCCCAATTCAGAGTGATCTGGAATAATTAAAAATTTTGCTCTGAACTGGACAAAATGAAAGATTTGAACCTAGTTTGTCAGCATCTTAGACCAGTGGCAACCTACTATGTTAGAGTGCATCAATGTGTCAGTCAATGGGCTCTCAAGCACCACTAAAATCAACACCTTTTGGCTTCAAAAAAAAGATCTCAATGAAATTTCACTTAGCCAAAAACATTCCAACCAGTTCTGCTAAGATTAGTTATCAGAAGCAAAGGCATAGGCATATAGGGCTTTGACTACTATATTAATAGGAACACGGAATTAAAGGGTTAGGAGAATGAAAAATAAACCCTTCTTTTTGAAAATGTATTTCACCATTATGTTCTTGGGATAGCTTTATATGTATGGCATAGTATTCCTTTATAAACTCTCAACATCAGGAAATAAAGCATACTAGATTAATTATGGTCAAGTGATGAGGTTACTTTTTGATAAACCTCACCATGCGGTCTCATACTTTTCAGAAATTACAATTATTAAAAGGTTTTTCATTTCAAGCAATCAGTCACTTCATTTTGCTTCAAAAATTTGTTTTAAAATATATCCACCTCATCAAATTCCAAAGCTTAAGAACTTTACTTCATGTACACTAAATTTCACAAGTGGAACAGATGAAAGTCTGGCAAAAACTTAGTACCCTTAAGGTTTGAAACCATTCCTTGTATAGCATTTTTTTGTTCTTATTAAAGCCGAAGGACTAATATTACTTTGTAAGTTTTTGCCAGAATGTACTGTATACATTGGCAACTCTGGGATCTGTTGTTAATGGTACATTAACATCTTTTCAACTAAATTTAAAATACCAGATGTTCAAAGATCAATAACAACTTACAATTTACTTTATTTACACAGGTTAAGATTCCTTAGATCAGTATCCAATTGGAAACTAGATATATTGGAACTATAAAGCAAAAGACAATCATCTTGATTAGTGCTTCTCAGATTTACAAGACTTTTTAGGGAAGAAGCACAAAAAAAAATGGCTTTTATCTAGCTTTCAGTCAAATCCTGACTTTAGATTAAATAAAACTGCATGAAATGTTTAAAAACCAATGGCTGCTTATAAATGTGAGAGCGGTGTAGTTCACTCAAAATTGAAATGGTGGGCTTTGAATTGTTTGTTTTTTAATTGTGACAATTAAAAAAATCCACCGATTCACTTTAAGAGCTCCATCACGGTTATGGCTGATCCCTTTTTTTTTCCCCCGCTGATGGAGACTGCTCACAGCAGGGGGGTGAGCTGCCAGCGGACCCTGAGTTGCTCAGAGCCAGCATCCAGCCCGCCAGCCCCCAACCCGGGTGGCCCCAGGGGATGTCGCCGGCCCAGAAGGAAGCACCGGGGCCCCCTGCAGCTCAGATGACATTGACAGCTCACCCCCTGGCCACAGGAGAGGTTTCCCCACCTCCCCACCAGAGCTTCCAGCACCCCGTGCACCATCCCCACTGCCTGGGACTGCCTGGGAACAGGCTGGCTTGACTCTGGGACAGCATGGGAAGGCGGCAGAAGGGTGGCTGGGTGTGCTGCCGACCAGAGAAGTCGGTGGAAACAGTGCACAGACCACTGGAAGCCTGAGCTTCCCTGAGCACACCTGAGCTGCCAGCGCCCCATGCACCATCCCCACCTTCTTCAGCTGCCGGCACAATGAACTGCCCTCTGCCTGCTTCCCGTACTGCCCCAGGGGCAAGCCAGCCCATTCTCAGGTCGCGTGAAGGTGGTGGGGACAGTGCATGGAGCACTGGAAGCCCACCAAGCCTCTTGCAGCTTTTTTTTTTTTCCCCTTGAAGAGTCTGTCTGCAGCCATGGAGTGAGCTGCCAGCAGGCTGAGTGGCCCCTGAGCTATGTGGAGTGCGGGGCCACAGGGATGGATGTATCACTGCAATTTGTTATACGGCAAACTAAAATACATTGGGATGTGTTTTAGTTTGGTCCATAAAGTAATTTAATTTACAATGCACTGCCACACATGTACAGTGTGACATGATTAAATCGCTAAAAAAGGGCAATTTTGTCATGTGTACAAGCATTTAATGTTCTCATTTTCAGGTTGTGCTTTCATATGACACATCAGTGCTTTATTATAAAATTATCTACAATACAGGATCTGAAGAAAAATGTTTAACTCTATCCCAACTCTGCAGCTGGTCCAATGAAAGAAAGATATCACCCAAAGAAATCCTTGCCTCTCCTATAATACAACAGCAGTGAACACACACACAAAAGTGATTGTGCCTGTACATTGTCTCGGACGGCCAGGGCTGACTCCAGTTGCGTTAGAAATTGGTCGTACGTTAGGGCGGGCTGGTGAATGGAGAGGCAGACACAACTTATTGGTTGTAAAAAACTTTACTCACGCCACTTGCAATCACGACGCAGGTGGTCCGGTCGTCTGAACAACCACGCGGGTTGTCCCGGTGGGCGGGCCCAAAGCCAGTTAATCCGTCCGCAATTCAAAGCCGGCGGGGAAAGGGGTACGTCGGGGTTGCGCTCGGTGACGGGAAGAAAGATTGATAGGTGATCAGTCTATCGATCGGCAGGCGCAAGTCAGATAACTTCAGAGGCACTCTGCAGTGTGCTCAAAGCTCTTCGACTTGGGCAGAAGTCGCGCGGAATTTTAAACGGCCAGCGAGCCAATTACTAGCCGCCATGTGTGAATAATTTAGCACTGGCCAATAGCGGGGCACAAATTTACATTCGCATGGCGGGAACTCTTTGCACCGTGCATTTCTGTGCTGCAAAGAAGAAATGCATCCTGCAAAGGAAACTGCAAATTGGCGGGAACTCTTTCCTATACGCGGGTTCTCAATTGCAGCAGAACACTCTGCCGTGCAAAAGAGCTCTCATGTGGCCAAGAAATTCCATAGTGCCAAGGCACCAAAATCACTGGGTTGTGACATACACCAACATCCTTATGCAGTGTTCAGGAGTTTGACGTTATTTCCATTGTAGACGTCACCTTTTTTCAAAGTTTTCCTCTTTTTTAAAAATGTGTCCTTCTTGAAACTTTAAAGTTGATTCTTAAAACATCAAACATTTGCTCACAACTTGGATTTAAAAAATTAATCCCTAAATCTAAAATTATTGATATCAATTACTATAAATCCTTTTGCTTGATCATACAGAAACAAACTTAAATTTCTGGCTCCATGATAACTACAAAAAATGCAATACCTCATCTTGTAACTCTTATTTTTAGTGTTTACCTTATGCTGGTAATCCCATCCTTATCAACGAAACTGTTTGAGCAAGTTGGGTGTTGTAGGACTAGGTTCTTAATTAATTAATTTAAATTAAACCTTGCATATATTCTTCAATGTGACCTGAGGTCTTTCAGTATTATTCTTATCCATAAGACAAATCCTGATCTAGGAGGTATTTTGTAAAGGAGGCTGGAACTGCAATGTAAACAGACAACACCCCTGCCCACAACCAAATCTAAAAAAAACCACACCCCCCCCCCCCCCCCCCCAAATCACGCAGCCTTAAATTAAAGATGTATGTTTTGAATATCCCAAATAACAGGGGTAAAGTAGACTGTAAGCTTATAAAGGTAATTGATTGAGTCTTAGCGTTACTGCTTCCTAAATCCCCCACTACAGAGAATCTGAGTATGGAGGCAACCTAAAGGATATTATGGGACTTTCTGTTTTTTTTCAAATTAAGACAAGACTTGCAGGGATATAGAAAGTAATCATGCTGGCCATGTCTACACATGCATTAATGTGCTATTGCTACTGTGCGTTAAATTTAGTACCTCTAATATGAGGTACTACATAAATGCACAGTAGCCAGTGTTAATGCATAATAGCAGTAGCACACAGTCATTTCATGACACTTAACGTGCAGTAGACTAATTCTATGGTGCATTGGTGCATTACAGCAAAAACCATGCTAATGCACAGTAGAATTAGTCTGCTGCACATTAAACATCTTGTGTAGATGCTCCCACTGTGTCTTACAAGATCCCATCTTGCTGAAGCAGAACCCAGACATAATAACTGACAGGAGAAAGGCTGAAGAAATAGCATGGAAGGAGCTGTTTTGGGAAAGATAAGGAGGAAGGATCCAACCCATTTCTCCAGAGATCACCACTTCAAGAAACAGTATTAACCATTTTTCCCAATTCTTTCATGAAATCTCTGTCCTTTATCAGAAGATAGATGCGACAAAGTCTGTGGAAGAGAGGGAAGGAAGCCATAGGGGGAAGTGTGCCAACAATCAGGTGACCAGTGTGTGCCATTCCTGCATAGCGTACAAACTCCATTTGACACTGAATAGGCACTAAATATCTTAGAAGTCAGATAGCTAAATTGTTCTTTTCCTGGATATGTTGAAGTTGAGGCAATAAATAATTTCCAGCCCTTTTTAAACAATATGTTGTCTGGTATTTTGTAAACCAGGAATAATTTTAAATCTTATCATGTTTTGAATAGGAGATAGAAGAAAGATTAAGAGAGATCGCATTTGGAAGAAAAAAACAAAATCAGTATTTCGGTTCTCAAACACAAAGCCTGAAGAACAACATTAAAGGGCATTATAAGGTGACTTGATCAGAATTATGATTATCCCATTCCCTTTCAAAATAGATTGTCATATACACAAAACACCAGAAAGCTAAATCCTGAATTTTTAGTTGCATGTCTACAACCTCATGCCACAAGAGACTTCTTGGCAAAGTCACCACAAGTTTGGGGACATGAGAACATTTAAAAATTCCAGGTTCCTTGACCAACTCCAATGAGAGAGTGGGGAAAAAACCCCCAAAACAAAAAACAACTCTTCAGTTTTATGTACCAAACTATAGTTCCTTGGCCTTCATTACTTTTTGTGCCCCACAATCTATATTATATTTACCCTTGTAGCACTTTCTTACCTCACAGGTACATTACAATGACTTTCACAGATGAGGAAATGAGGCACAGACACGCTATGGGCTAGATTCACAAAGTGATTTGGTGCCTGAGCCTTGGAGTGGAACCCATAGCTCTGAATTGAATGTCTTAAGCCCCAGAGAGATGAGAGGGTATAAATGCCTACACATCTACATGTGAGAGGGGCAAGAATTTCTTAGGTTGATATCTTTTATTGGGCCAACTATGCAGTTGAGATAAAGTTAGACAAGCTTTCAAATCAAGACATTTGAAGATGTTTAGCATTTGAAAGCTTATCTTACTTTATCCCAACTACATAGTTGGTCCAATAAAAGATATTACCCTAAGAAATTCTTGCCTTTCACAAAATTTCTGGATCATCACAGCTACAACATCACTCATACATCTACATAAGTACTTTAACCTTCCTGGACATTCCATCATTGGCCTCAGGGCAATTGCCCTTTAAAACAACAAACAAATTGAATGAAAAAATTGGAAAGCAAGAAATTGTCTACAGGGACCAGGTGTTCTTATCCCATTTGCCTGGACTAGCTCTTATTCCGATGTCCCTCCAAGTGTTAACTGCCTTGTTGTTCATCTCAACTGATCTAACCAACACATTTATTACCTCTCTTAGCAGTGTCCCCTCCCTCTGTTCTTTTTCCTTCTACATTAAATCTGTTCTTTCAGCCAATCAATTCATAATGTTTGACAGAGTAGGCTGTTGCTTACAAGAACTCATGCCTCTCTGAACTAGTTCTTCTCTAAGGTGCCATCCTGCCCTACTTTCTACCTCATTGTATTGATGGCAACAATTAAAAACTTACTATTTGTTTCATATTTTAAAATTATTTTTCTTCACCTTGATCCTCAGTGTAGATATAAAATTCCAAGATAAAGTTTTTAACAAATTTCAGAAGGGAAATTGTTATGTGATATAACAAGGTGCTGTGGTCTGCACTGGAGACACTGCGCATTACTTGAATAGATACTGTGCCCCATTAGCAATTATGCACTGTGGACAAGATACAATGCTGATGACTTCGGTTGGAAAGTCAAATATTAACTGCTACTCTTACCTGACAGCCAATGTACATTTCAACAGGGTTCCTATAAACGCTGAAGTAAAAAAGCAGCATGTCATAAAATTTTGTTCCAAAAGTTATGTTCCGATAACAGATACTATGGTGCTACATAATTTTCATGCCCAGCTTAACTCTACTGATAATGAGTTGAGGTCTGTTCATTCAAATTTATCATCAGCATCAAACTGAAACAAAATCAGGGATGGAATCAAGTCCAAAATGTGTACAATGAAAACAATAATTCTAATAAAACAGCATCACCCTCCAACCATCTCTTAGTCCATCTGCTTCATGGTTTTTGTCCTTAATATAAAGAGATTCAAAGACTTGAACTATTGTTCAACTAATGGGAGTGGGCCTCAAAAGTTCTCTATAGTAAGAAATATGGTTAGCCTTGTTCATGAATTAAACTACCCCAAATTTTTGTTCTATTAAATTAATAACAAAAACTCAAGAGTTAAGCGAGTACAGGAAGAAACAATAACAACGAATTTAGAAGCTAACAGGTTAATTTTTTAAAATATTCAGTATTACTACATTTTAAACTAGAAAAAATATAAAGCTAACAGTTTTAGAGATCATCATGAAATGCTTTCTAAACAAATAATATAAGCGTTCATTAATAAATTTACTACGGAAGCAAAGTTTCAAGAACGTTAGCTTCATACTGTAAGTGCAAAGAGAATATTGTTTTTTCGTGGAGAATGTGTAATCTAAACTACTACTTTTCATACTACACCTTTAAAATAGATGATACCAGAAGCTATGTTTAAAAGTGTAGCATCTTCTGACTCAAAAGCAATTAAGAACTTTATATTCAGCTCCAAAGAAAAAGGGTCAAACTCTTCTGTTGCTGCTTTTTTAAAATCAAGGACCAGGAAAATCAGATAATGTTTTTCAGTATAGGCTGGACGTAAACAAATGTTAAGCAAGCATCATGATGTATGAGAAGAGGATCAACCCATTACTAATACTGACACTAAAATGTGACTTTAATGGCCTTTATAGAGATAAAGCATGGGTAAAACCAGTGGTGTAAATGAAGTTTGAAAAGTAGATCCATCTTGGATGGTTCCAAAGACATCATGATAAAGAGTTACTTTAATTAATCACAACAGTCTGTTGTGTTGTACAAGGTTAATCCATCTATCATCTTCACAAACTGTATCATTTAGAAATGGTACATTTCTGAACATTGTTTTTCTGTTCTGCCACATACCTCTATGGCTGAGGCGGAATCCTTTTCTGGAATTGTCCTCCTTTGTGGACAGCTACATGGAGATAACTAAGAGCAAAGAAGCTGTTTGTTTCTTTCTTCCCCTGCTACTCCTTACCATAAAAGCCCACACATGATCCTAAGGCATTCTATCCCATTGTCTCAATCAGATATTTACAGAAAGAATGCCAATATGCAAATCACAGACAAATGTTTTCTATCTAGTTTAGCAAGATTTCACTTTGAGAGACTCTTCTCCACATCTTAAGTAACAGTATTTTAGAACATGTATTATGGTTGCACCAGTCACAGGTCATTAGTTAAACCTGAGTTGAACTTTGTACTTGAGTCTGGGATTTCACTTAGCATTGAGCGTCCAATACATCTTTATTTTTTGGCTTGAATTACCTTAAAAACAGAATAATCCAGTGTTTCCAACTCTCATGGTCATTGATGCGTGTAACAGGGGACCTTCTCGGGGCCAGTCTACCAGTGGCCCGCCCACCTGTTTCTGGGCTAACCGTTTGCCTTCTCAACTGCCACACCTTGACAATATTTAATTAGGATGTTAATTAGGTGGGAGGCAGCCCATTTCTTGCCCCGATGCCAGGGGGCGCTATTTGCGGCTCCGTTCCTCCCCTACACCACAGCCCGAGCCTTGCAGATGGCATCCACGGCCTCACCTCCAAGCCAGTCGGAACGCCAGGCCCTCAGCTCTGGGCATCCCTCACGGTGGGCCCCTGGCCCTTTGACCCTTCTGGTCCTGCCCCCAGCATTGACCAGTCAAGGGATTTCAAGTCAGGATTCTGAGTCTATAGCCCCACTCTCTCTCCTGGGTCTGCCTTCTGGACCCTACTACAGGGTAACCCACCCCGTTGTGGGAGCTGGGGTTATTAAGGCACCTCAACCCACCTTTCACTGGGGTGATAACTGGCCTGGCATTTCCTGGGGGCTCCTCTGCCACTGGGAACCACACCAGACCACCCACTCCCGGCAGTGTGCAGTTTTAGGGCATGCCCAGGACCCAGAGCCTCCAAACCATCCCCTTAAGCTCCTGCCCTTACCTCAAGTACGTTACTGCCTGGCCTGCCAGCAGTAAACTGTTAGATCTAAAATGGCTGCCATAATCAAGCACCTGCTGGCTGCTTGGCTGCTTAAAGTGAGAGACACCCATAGTGCCCTGCCACAACGAGAGTAGCATAACCAGGGCAGGGTAACCAAGCAATCCCCTTCTTCGGCCAGAAGTTGCCACTGCCCCTCGATGCATCCTACTGCCCCAGGAAACCCAGCTACTTTGTTATGCCTCTGCTAAAAAAACGTAGGCAACAATAATCACTTGCTCTTCACAGGCTCCTCTTCATTTCTCAGTAGTATCATCAGGATACCATTTCTGCTGAGAGCAACTTAGCTTTATTCATACCAGGAGGAAAGGAGTAGGACTTCAAACATCAGTTGAAACTAAGGTAGGACTAAAATATTCTATCCATTAATCAGAATCCAATGTTTACTGCATTGTAGTACTACAGGATAGAGTTAAAGTCATATTTTTTCCACTGATGAAATAGTCAATCTCTTTACTGAAGAGGCATGTAGTAGTAAAATATTTACCACCAGGCAAAGAGTAGACAGATAAGCAAATCTTCATCAACATCATGATTCCTATTGAGGAAAGATTAAACAATTGAAACACTTCCAAATGAAACACACTTGGAAACGTTTCCACCAGTGAGCAAACATACTCCCTCTCTGTGCTGTTCCTGGCTGGAACATTTTAAAATGCAACAGACTCTTTTAGCCCTAACCAGCGGGCCCTAGAGGAGGCTGCAGTGATGTATATCTCACACTTTGTTTCCCCCCTCCTCCCTTCCCCTCACAGGGATGGGAGGTAGAGGAAAGAGATGAGAAGTCAGTGAAAAAGGAAAGTGAGAGAGAGGATAGGTCTGGGAGTCCGACACTCCAGCCTCAGTCCTTTGAAGCTGGAGAGTCAAGGACCACTTGGAGTGCCTCAATTCCTCCAATTCCTGCCTTTATCTGTCTTCATTAGTTTGCAGTTTTCTCTGACATGTCTGGTAGTATTGTCCAGAATTTAAGAACTCTGCAAAAGACTGTGCTCCCTGTTTCTAGTGTATGACAGACATTGCAAAAAGATAAGAAATTAAAGAGATTGAGGCAAAATCACTTTGGTAAACTGGGGATGCGGATGAAACTCTACCACATTTAAACATAAAAACTTACAAACATATTCTAGTCATCAAAATACAGGAATCTGAAAACAGAAAATGCATTTGATTTGAAGAAGCCCAATTACTGGTATTTTAAGTGAACAGATAGTTACTAGTAACTCTTGCACTTCAGAAGTTGCCTCTAAGGTTTTATCTGTCAGATGTCACCTTCTGACAGTACACATGCTCATCACAAGAAACAACACTGCACAAAAGAAAATGTACAGAGTTCTGTGAGGCAGCCGTAAGAAAATTACTCAAAACATTCTCTGCAATTTTTATTCTGCACTACTATGCTGCCATCCTCTTTGTTTCTTTTATACTTAGTGTAAGATGAGTTCTATGCAGTCATGAAGTTAAGATCTTTATCTCCAGCTGTAGCTCAAAGATGTTTTATATTTTGAAGCATGTAGTGCTTCAACCCCAATTTAGGTGTTTAAGAACACATAAAACCTCATTAAAATGCTTAATATTAAATATGTACTTAAATAACTAGATGATTTGGTTTATGATAAACTAAGAGAATAAACTACAATTCTATCCTCTTCTACTCATCATCTTTTTTCCTGTAAAATGTCTACTGTAGTAATCTTTAGCTGCACGTATCTAAAATGTCTATACTTACAAATATTTATTTAGATTGTACATGTCTGTATTTAGATTGTAAATGTGTTCTGTAGGTTTCTAACATTAGACAACTACAACATTTTAAAATTGCTAACTTGTACTGTTGACCTGAACTTCAGTTTAAACATACACTGTCATAGTATCATAGTGCTTAGGGTCAGAAGGAACCTAAACAGATCATCAGGTCTAACCCCCTGCCCTGGGCAGGAACGGGTGCCGGGGTCATATCACCCCAGCCAAATATCTGTCCAGCCTCCTCTTGAAGGCCCACAAGGTAGGAGAGAGTACCACCGTACTTGGGAGCCCATTCCAGAGCCTGGCAGCCCTAACTGTAAAGTAATGTTTCCTGATGTCCAGACTGAACCTTTTCTCTAAAGAATCTGTGGCCGTTATTCGTTATTTCTAGTAATCCCCGGTGGTGCCCGGGGGAACAGAGCCTCTCCCAATTCCCACTGGTCCCCCCTAGTGAGTTTGTAAATGGCCACCAGATTCCCTCTCAGCCTTCTCTTGTGGAGGCTGAATAGATTCAGGCCCTTTAGCCTCTCTTTGTAGGGCCTGCCCCACTGCTCCTTGACTATGTGAGTGGCCCTCCTCTGGACCCTCTCAATGCTGTCCACATCCCTCTTCAAGTGCAGCGCCCAGAACTGGATGCAGTACTCCAACTGCGGCCTGACCAATGCCACATAAAGGGGAAGGATCACCTCCCTGGACCTGCTTGTGATGCATTTGTAGATGCACGACAAGGTGCGGTTAGGCTTACTGACCGCTTCCTCGCATTGGCGACTCGTGTTCATCCTGGAGTCAACAATGACTCCAGGATCCCTTTCTGCCACCATGTTGACAAGAAGGGTGTTCCCCAGCCTATAGGTGTGTTGCTGCTTCCTTCTCCCTAGATGCAGCACCTTGCACTTGTCTTTGATGAATTCCATCCTATTCTCATCTGCCCACCTCTGCAATTTGTCTAGATCTAGCTGGATTCTGTCCCTCCCCTCCAGCATGCCCACCTCTCCCCACAACTTGGTGTCATCAGCGAATTTGGGCAGCGTGCATTCCACACCCACATCCAAATCACTGATAAAGATGTTGAACAGTACAGGCCCCAGGACCAAGCCCTGCTGGACTCCACTGCCAACATCCCTCCAGGTCGAAAACGACCCGTCCACCACCACTCTCTGGGTGCGACCATCTAGCTAATTTGCCACCTATCTGACTGTGTAGGCATCAATGCCACAGTCACCAAGTTTTTTTTAAGAGACTGTGATGGGAAACCATGTCAAAGGCGTCCTTAAAGTCCACAAAGATGACATCCACCCCGACACCCTTGTCCAGGGACTTGGTGACCTGATCATAAAAAAAAAAACAGGTTAGTCAGGCAGGACCTGCCCTCAATGAACCCATGTTGGTTGCCCCTGAGCATTACCTTCCCTCAGGTAACTGTCAAGTGAGAACCACCAATAAATTATGCAGCTATGTTGTATACTATCATCTATCTACCATCACGATACCAAAAACCATGGTCTTCAACCATATTAGACTTTTTTTGTATAACTGAAGAGCATTCAACAAATGTGACCCTCAGCTAAAAAGCAAAACACAAAAACTGAGATAAAAATATTTAACTGCAAAAGCTCAGAGTAATTCTAACATTGATTGTAGAAGTCAATATTGTTATATTACTTAAAAAGAATCAATGGAAAGAGTATGTTATAAGTAAGGAATAAATGAACTCAACAAAATCATCCTCAGATAATCCAGCTATTTGATCATTATATATCTGTTAAATAGCGAAATGATGGACAGTGTCTCAGAGAAGCAACTGATTAAAAACTGTGGACAGACAGCCTAACAACTTCATCTCAATATCCACCATATTAAATTGTTCCAAACAGACTGCAGACAGTTAAATCAGATCTGATTCTACTATGCAAATATTTGTTCCCAATAGGAGTTCATTTCCTCTGACAATTTCTTATACAAGTACTATCTGTAAAAAGTAATTAAAAAAGAAAATGCAATTTTCCAATTGTCCAGAGATGAATTTCATTAGTTCAAGCTGTCCTTTTCTTTAGTATCCACTCCTTATTTTATTTTAAACCATTAATGGTCTCAAAACAGCTAAAAGCAAACTCTGGTTTAGTATTATTTAATGTTTATTAATGGATTTTGAGGTTGGATATTGGGAACATATTTCACATGACTGAACACTCCGATGGATGACTTGTTCAGGAAGCACAGGCAGAGGGGGGAAAAAGGTGCTGTTGCTCTCTCTATATAAGAGAGCAGAGCTGGATAAGGTGCATCCTAGAGTACTGAAGTATTATGCAGAGGTAATTTCAGAGCCATTACCTATCTTTGGGAACTCAAAGATGTTGGGGAAAGTAGCTGGAGAAATTGTCCAAAATTAACTAAATGAAATTTAATAAGGACAAAGGCAAAGTCTTGCAGCATGGGATGGAACAATTCCATGTACAAATATGGATTGGGGAATGGCTAGCTAGGCTGGAGTACTGCAGAAAAGGAACAAGGTGTTATAGTAGACCAAAAGCTGAATATGATCCAAGAGTATGTTCTTGTGGCAGAAAAGCCAATGGTGCTACATTAATAAGAATGTCACTTGCAAGTCAAGAGAGGCAATTCTTTCTTTCTGTTTGTCACTGCTAAGGCATCAGCTGATGTACTGCATCCAATTTTGGGGACCACACTTCAAGAAAGATGAGGATAAATTAGAAAGAATCTAAAGAAGACCAACTAAAATTATTCAACCTCTGGGAAACTTGGATTTACAAGCTGAAAGAGGGTATTTGACAAGACTTCAAATACATGAAAGGTGGTTATATAGAGGATAGTGATAGAGAATTCTTTGCGTTTGCAGGGGACAGGATGAGATACAATGGCTTCATATTTCAACAAGGAAAATTTAAGGTAGATATTAAGAATTTTTTTCACTATAAGGATGGTCAAGCATTGGAACAGAGAAGCCATGGAATCTTTTATCTTGGAAAGTCAGACAGTGATGATCTTTCATTGAGAAGGAGGGTGGAGTAGATGACTTCCTGAGGCCCCTGCAACCTCTAGTTTTCTAGGTTTACATGAGAAAAAGGTATCTATTTACCTATTCAGTTCTTCTACCATAGCAGTGCATTTTTCTAGGTTATTATGTAGGTCATAAAAGAAAGGTATTCCAGGAGGAGGCAGCTATTGTGGGAGACGTATAAATCTGGTTAAACCACCGACTCAGTAGAAAATTATATCCATCATTATATATTAAAATAATAATGTGAAAGGACATTCAGGAGTAAAAGGAACTGAAGAAAATCTGTTCTAGAAAGTACCTCTATATTGAACAACACACCATGTGGAATCATTCTGTTCAGCCCCTACCAAATCCCAGAAATGAGGCAATGTGTCTGCCTTGGGTCTACCTTGAGTGCATGTTAATTTACATACTCAAGATGGAGCACATGAGAGCAGTGCTAGTTGTGGGAGATGGTGGGTGGGGAGTGCTTCTCAGTGGTGCTATTCATTCAGCACAAGTGACACTATAGATAATCCATGAGGATCTACTCATAAATACTACTATCAGATATGGTAGAATTAAAAATAATAATAATTTATAAATATGGGTTATAAACCACCCAGAATTTCAATAGCTATTTTCCAATAGTGTCATAAACACAACAAATATAACCCAACTGTAAATACATTACAAGGTTGTGTCAGCATCTGCAATCCCAGTGTCTGCTATCCAATCACATTAAGTACATGAACACAAAGAAAATTCTTCAGATAAAAAAAGAGCTTACGATGGTGAGCCACAGTATTACCCTCATAACCAAAGCTCTACTTACAGTAACATTTTATGAATTGTAATAAAGTTTTAGAAGCTCAATAGATTTATTTCAACAATAGGAAAAAATCATACCATTTATTTGCACAATAAACATAATCCCATAGTTGTATAAATATAATTTAGATAATAAAAATGCAGTTAAGTACTATATTTACTGGATTCAAATTGTTCAAAAATCTCAAACCACTCAAGCAAGTTTCTAGTTCATTTTAATCTATTTAGTGTATTGCAGCAGTGCTTATGGTCGCATGTAAAAGATGAGAAGGTATAAGCAATATTTTAGTTGTTTTTATGACAACCAACTGATCAGACATCAGCCAAAGGAAAAACCGTGACTGTTTCCAGTCTTTGTTCATTACATTAGGTTCAAGAAAGAGAGAGTAACAACTGAAGAATTATTACCTACTCATAGTGAAAAAGGTGAGTGCACGAGGATGCGATCCTCACTTAAAGTTTCTGCTAGTATAATTTAACCTACTTCAGTGAAGTTAATCAAGACTTAATGGAAGTGAAAGAAGGACCTGGCTTATTGCCCTACAAGGGTACCTTTTAGGCTCCCTACCTGTCTCCTCCATCCCCAAGGTGCCTTCTATACTTTTCTAGATAGGCTTTCTCTAGCTTTCCCTGATGTTTGATCTCCACAGCATGAACAGGAAATACCATTCACTCTATCTCAAGCCTAACCCAAGGCCTATTACAGAGAGGAGTTTTTTCCTTTACCAGTTTGCAAACACAAATATGTATCATCAAAAATTTATTCTCCCATCATATGAACATGCATGTTTCATAACCAGAATTTGCTTATTTCACATTGATTGTTTATTTTTGTCAATATCAAGAAATAGAAACATAAAAACTACAGTCAATTTAGTGCCCTCTAGTGAAACTTTTGCCATGAGTTCCTGGTCACACACAGAACTACTGGGAAGCAGAAGGGTTTTACAGCATATTAATAAATTCCATAAGATGGCAATACACGGGAACATTACAATATGCTCTATAGTGTCAAAGATGTCTATTGCCACAAACTACTTGGGTCAGCCACACTTTTCAGTGACTGCCTTGCATATAGAATAGGCTTCTGTCTGCAGAGACAACATATATACCTAATTTTCTGCATTGTAAGTACTCCCATTCAGTCATTCACAAGCATAGGTGACACGTGCCCCTCTGGGAGCGCTGGTGCCCACCCTGACAGCAAGCGCTCCGACTGGTAGAGGGGCATGGAGAGTGCTATTGCCCTCCCTAAAATTGGCTCTCCATCGCCGGCTGGCCGCTGGTGCTCCCCCCAACCTGCTGGTGCTCCCACCAACCCCAAGACTCAGGAGGCAGAAATTGGTACACAGAATAATAGAAAGTTAGGGTTGGAAGGGATCTCAGAAAGTCATCTAGTCCAATCCCCTGGTCAAAGCAGGACCATCCCAAACTATATCATCCCAGCCAAGGCTTTGTCTAGCCAGGTCTTGAAAAATTCCAAGGATGGAGCTTCTGCCACCTGTCTAGGTAACCTGGTTTCAGTGTTTTACTACCCTCCTAGTGAGAAAATTCTTCCTAATATCTGACCTAAACTTCCCTTGCAGCAACTTGACACCATTGCTCCTTGTTCTGTCATGTACCACCATTGAGAACAGTCTAGCTCCATCCTCTTTTGAACCCCATTTCAGGTAGGTGAAGGCTGCAATTACATTCCCCCCACAATCTTCTCTTCTCCAGACTAAATAAGCCCAGTCCCTTCAGCCCCTCCTCATAAGTCATGTGTCCCAGTCCCCTCACCATTTTTGTCCCCCTCCACTACACTCTCTCCAATTTGTCCACACCCTTTCTGTAGAGGGGGGCCCAAAACTGAACACAGTACTCCAGATGTGGCCTCACCAGAGATGTGGGGCAGAAAATTTTCCCGTGCTTTATTTTTCTGTGGGAAATTTTCCATTTCTAAAAATGCATTGTTTCATAAAATTCATTAGTAACAATGAATGGGTGCCAATACAAAATTAGGCAAGCCTGGCAGTTTCAAAGTTGTAATTAATGTTTTTCAGGTAATTATCCCTAGGAAGTGAGAGAGAAAGTACAAATACATCTTACTGATTTGTAAACAGGAAGGTAAATGCATTCACATAATAATCTAAACCGAAAATCAAGTTATGAATTCACCTAATTGGCTGTGCAGGTCAAATCAAAACCAAAGCTAAAATTGTTATTTCATCTCAAACTGCAAGTGAAAGCAAAACCAGAACTAAAACTATGATCGATTTTTCTTTCACTTCAGCAAACACAGAGCAGTGTCTCATTTCCTATCTTGAGTTGGGGAAGTTGGAAGTGTTTGCATAAGATCTGTTAGTTTTTTAGTGCTTTTGCTTTGAAGTAGCCATAATAATGCCTAATAAGGAAAAAATTGGTGTATGGATGGCATCATTATAGTGAAGTTCAAGTCATTGAAGGAAGGAAGTTGGTAGATGTAAATATTGTGGGCAGGAGTATGCTAACAATGCAACAAGAATGAAGAACATTTGATAAACAGGTAGAAACTGTCCTGAAAAAGTACAAGTCATATACAGAAAGCTAATACAATGAAGTGGTGGAACAACATCATCTGAGAAAAAGTCTGCTTCAGAAACCCTATGCAAGTAAACAAATTAATATGTAAAACAAGGCACAGTATACACTAGCATGTACATTGTTTTAAAACATTACAATTTTAAAAGTTGTTAATGCAACTCTAGACTATTATTTATTTATTTATTTAAATTAAAATATTTGTATCCTGCTTTTCTGCTTGCACTAAACACCTGAAGTGGCTTAGGCTTAACAACGTATTTTTTAAATTACATAATAGATAAATAGTTAACTATTTCAACCCAGCAGAGCAAGCTTAGTCCTCTGGCAGATGGCAAAGGCCAGACTATACTTCCTTTTGGCTCTGCAGTCCCAGGGCAACTGAGCAGCAGAGTGTTCTTTCTGGCAGGGAGTGGGGAAGCAAGCTCCCTGATGCTTCTCTTCCTCCTTCTGATGGATGAAGCCAGACTAGAATAGGCTAAGATAAAAATCTTTCCCCGCTTTTGTTGCAGGAACTTGGTAGCTCAAGTGTAATAGCAGATTTGCAAAATATGGGCAATAAAAAGGTTGGGCTGCCAGGTCTGGGGGAAGAAGCAGCAGGATCCTCGCTTTCAAGATCACTGTCACCACATATGTGATCCACCATGAGTAGCTGTTCAAGATAGTCAAGTTTTTAATCAAGCTTTGTGGACAAAACGTCAAAATAAGATCAAGAAAAAGCAGATGAGACATTAGCTTGAGCTATATTTGCAAGTTGTACACCTCTTTCCATAACTGAAAATCAATATTGGAAGGAACTTTACAAACTAATTCACTCATAATATAAGTTACCGTCACATTATCACTCATCACATTCTCTCTCAGGTAGAGAGTATGACAGGGTTCAAACAACGGTTATTCAAAGGATTGGTCAAGCAGAATCACTGACTCTGATGTCAGATGGATGGACTGATTGATATACAAAAAAATTCTTTATTGAACATTATGTTAGCAACACCTGAACCAATATTCCTGAAAGCAATTGCTACCAAATCTTCTCGTCATAGAGGTGAATACATAGCCAAATTACTGAGTGAAGAGACAAAGTGCAGGTCCCTCTACAGTACCAGCCCTTATAACTGATAATTTGAGTAACATGAAAGCTGCATGGCAAATATTAAAGGCAAAGTATCTTCATTTAATAGTATTTGGCTATCTTGTTCATGGTTTGAATCTTCTGGCAAAGGACATAGCAAGTGTGAATACAATGAAGACAATATTGGCAAACTGCAAAGCGATTGTGAAGGTATTCAACAATCATCATGTTGCTAATCAGACTTTGAAGAAACTACAGAAAGAGAAGCAGGGGAAGGAAAGTGCACTTTTATTGCCAAGAGAAACTAGATGGGGCTCCGCTACAAAGTGTTTACATAGTTTGCTGTGCCCAAACAACTGTTTGTAGTGTGCTTCAATAGATGACACGGCGCCCGAGATTATTCCCGTGAACATTCAGAAGCAGATTTTTGACAACAATGTGTTCTGGATTCGAATTGAAGGAGCATTCAATTTGCTACTACCAGTTTCTAGTGGCTATCAAGAAACTTGAAGGAGACACACCAAGCCTTTCAAATATTCCAGAGATATTCAGACAACTGAATGAAAGTCTAATTGAGCTTTTGCCTTCTTCACCTCTATCCAAAAAAGTAGTAGTAAAACAAATGTTTACTAAGAGATCTGAGTTTTGCTCTCATCTAGTTCATCTGGCAGCAAACCTTTTGGATTCTCAACACAGAGGACAACATTTAATTGGAAGATTAATTATCTACTGCTCTCGATACAATTCTATAAGTAACTAAGAATGTCCCCAATGTTGATGAAATATCCCTGATGACAGACATTGCCAAGTACCACACAAAAGAAACATTTTGGAGCAAAGACATCATTTGGCAGGCAGCAGAGACTACGTCTCTTCTCACATGGTGAAAGGGATACTGTAACACCTGACTGTTGTACAGGGTTGTTCTAAGGCAGCGTTTCCCAACTGGTGTGCTATGGCATTTTGGGCTGGAGCCACACCCCCTGCCTGGCTGGAGCCACACCCTCCATCTGCTGCTGCTGTGGACACAGGCAGACGGGGAGCGTGGCACTCCAGCCAAGCAGGGGATACAGCTCCAGCCCAACATGCCTTCTGGCTGGCAAGAAGGTTTCCCAAGGCTGGGAAATGCTGCTCTAAGGATCCTAAGCATTCCACCAACAGCTACTTCTTGTGAATGGAACCGGAAGGTTTTCAGCTCAATCAAGACAAAAAAGGAGGAATAGACTAACAAATGAATGCACCGCTCTCAAAATCTCTTCCTTCTGAAAAATCAGTCAGAAGCACAATTAGTGAGGAAGATGCAGTGTGATGATAGGCTGCCCTTGCCCATAGACTCATTGGTCAAACCATCCTTTAGTGAAAAAGAATGTGGTTCAAGTAGTTCTGAATCAGATTTGCTTCAATCCGATACTGAAATGGAACTAATAAATAGTGCAAGTGATTCTATAGATAGCAACAGTGAAACTGGAGGTGCCAAAATGACCTCAGTGGAAGAGAGTTAAACTCTGTTAAAGTAGATGAGTGGACAATCATGGTATATCATGCAAAGTACTTTGGGTGTGCTAAAATTAGCGTCAACAGTTTTCAGTGCCCTCATTTTTTTCCTTAAATTTAAACAAACAATGTAAGGGAAGTACATGCTATTGTGTTTGTCTTTACATTTATACAAGTATTCCAATACAAATAATCTCTTTCCACATAAAGCTTTGAATAACATTTAAACCACATTAACTGCTGTATTTAATTATTTTCCTAATCAAATATTTCAGTTCAAATACTTGTAGCTACTGAGACATAAAATTAACATTAACTTTTTAAGTTTTGTTTACTAAATATAAGTCAAATAAACATGCTAAATCAGATCATGATCTATTTAGGGCAATGCCAGGTAGGGACTGGAGCCAGAGCCACAGTAGCCACCTGACCCCTCCTGCCTGAAATGTGCTGCCAGTCACTGATCCAACATTCCCCCTATATTTAAAACAAGATACACATTTAAGAACTAAAAGATACCAGTATGCAGACAGATATGCAGAGAGCGAGATTTTCTCAAACTTCTCCTTTTTTAAAATAGGTAAAGCACTCTCTTCTATCCTAAAAACCCACCCATCTGCAGTATAAACCCTCAAACAATGAAAGGGTATTACTAGACTCTGATTCACTAAAATGAGATGCATAGTCATTATTGGCAGGTGGTCTTGGACCCTGTATTCAGACATGGGGTATTTTTTGTGGGAAGAATGGGATAGATGATTTAAACTACTATTTGTGGCTTTGCACATTCTTTGAAGAATTAAGAGGAAAATGGATCTCTGCCTTAGTTGAAAATGATAAACACTGGGCTTCTTCCTAATATTTGATTCCTTTCTAAAAACTTGTAGCCTGTCCTATACTCCTTGGTACTTGCACAAAGGTAAAGGCCAAACTCAAATTAAATTTCTTTTTTCTATTCTTTTACTATAACATATTGTTTCATTTGATTTTTTGTATCATCATATGTTTGTTTTAATTTTAAGTTGGTAAAATATATAATGTTATTGTAGGTTTTTACTGATAACCATGAATTACCTAATTTTATTCCAATATATTTAAATTCAATGGTTAATTTTACTGCATAGTTTTAGCAAAAGCTGTAAATATCCCAATATCTAGTAGTAGTTTATCTAGTATATACATTCTTTGAAATTTCTATTTACCTCATATCTTCAATTCTTTCCTTCAAAATTTGCTGTAAAGCCTTTCGTTCTACTGGGGTCAGTTGACATTTCATAAGTAAAATTCATGAGTAAAAGTACTAAATTTGCTGTTCTCCAGGCACATGGTACCCCAAATTTGATATTTTTATTAAAAATCCATGTTTTCACTTTTACAGTTTTACATACTAGGTTTTTTTAGCATTCTGGATACAGATTATTCAATCCTTCCCAATTTGAGTCCAAAATGTCCTGGAGCAGGGGGTCAGACCCGATGATCTACCAGGTCTCTTCCAACTCTAGAAATCTATGAATCTATGTCCCTGAGATTTGCTCTGCAACTTGGATAGGGTAATTCACATCTTGCTTTTGTCCTCATGCTCAACATAACTGTACTGACTGAATCAAATACTCATTTAATACTGGAGCCATAACTAAATTATTTCTAATCTCTACTCTTTTGCAATTCCATTTCTTTTCTTCTCATCTTTTCATTTATAAGGGTATGTAACCTTTTACTATTGTTTTAATTTCCTTTGCAAGGAATTGATTTACAGTCATTCTCCGTTTACCCATACTGACATCTAAGACATAGATTTCTTTGCTGATCAATTCTCTTTCCCCCTTTGTGGGAGGCTCTACTTACTGCTAAAATCTTTTCTGGGGATAATTTAAACACTCCGTACTGAATATTCTGATCATAACTTGCTGAAACCTCACGTTAGCTTTATGTAACCTGATTTCAGAAAGTTCAGAATTATATAGAAACCTATTTTGTTACTGCCACTATTGCTTTCAGGATTTAGAAAGTAATGGACAAAAATGAAGAATGAGCTGAAAATCTCACTCACCAGTCAAAAGTGAGGGAAAGGCAAATACTGGTAATTCCAAACACTATGTTCTGACAGCAGCACAGTGTGCAAACTACTTGCAGAGGAAGGGAAACAAATATAGTGTTTTTATACTAGGTATTATATACACACAGAAAATAGACATCACATTGATCATATTATCCTGGGACAAACTACAGGCATACAGATATCCATTCTCTTATCCTGAGATAAATCCTAAAAATGTTTCCTGCATAACAGGTAGTTGCAATAACTTGGGACAAGCTGCTAAGTATGTCCAAACAGTTATCCTGGGATTATGTCATTGAATCAATGGCAGAAAGGTGGCACTGCACTGAACTGCTCACTAAATCTTGACTATAAGGGTGATGGTGCATACATGCCAATCCCAGGACATTTTAGTGCTGGGATAAACAGAAGAACAATTTTTCCAGGGACAAATGTGATGTCTGTTCCTACCCTTAGTGTACTTATATTAGCATAGACAGCACAAGAAATTCAGAAAATTTAGTAAAAGATTAACAAAAAGATTCAAATCAGAAAAAGATTTTTTATCTTCCCATTATTTTATACTCTTTTGTATTTAATAGGGCTAAAAGTATTAAAAAATGTAGGAAAAAAAAGCAGTAGAGCAGATTAAGAGCTATGAATTTCAGTAACAGAAAATTGTTTTCACTATTACTACAAACCCAGATCTCTACATAATCTCAACAGGTTGAACTGAATTTATCCCTAGAGTAATTCTTAATTGTTATCTGAGTAAGTGAAAAAAGAGAAGAAAATGTTGTGTTACCTTGTAAAAGCTGGGCTGTGTTCACTCAGGGCCACTAAGAGTTTTAGAGCATACACTGGGACTGGGTCAGGAGCCATCAGAATGTGTTCATAACTGCAAGAAAAAGAAAAATTAATGGTGAAAAGCTAGAGACTGAGTGAATCAAGTAGCTGATATACTTTGTTAATGGCTTAAAATATAGTCACTCCTAGAGTATTAAGGAAAAACAGCACTCCAAAATAATGTATTTTTACTGATTTGGTAAAACAAACAATAAGGTTCCTGCTACTTGGAATTATATAATATTAAACACCACTACTATTTGGAAATAAATATTTATTTCCCAGTTCATGGCACTAAGTCAAAAAAATATTAAAAACAACAACAGTAGTACTGAAAGAGAAATTTAGTTTCATCATATGTACTTGAGACAGGCAAGCAATAAAATTATAAAGAAGTAATTTTATTCAATGAATCTTAAAATAGTAATAGGTACAAGATATAGGAGTCTCAAACTATTGTAGAGAGGCTTATACGTGACCAGGTGCTGGGATTTGATATTTTACTTTGTTAATTTTTTGCAATTTAAAGCCTTTTATTTTTAAAGCACTTCTTTCACTTTTGGTTTTCTTTTCTTAAATACAGTGAACTTTCATTCTCCTAGGAATGCTACTGAACAATACAACAACTCCAATCAATGCTTCTTTTCAATTTCTTCGATAAATGCACTTCCACAAAAAAAAGATCTATACTATATATCAAAATATTTTCTACCTAACCAAAAGCCTTGTCAGGGAAAACAAGGTGCTGTATGTCAATATGAAAAACTGATCATCTTGGTTCTCCCTGGGGAATAGTGGTATTTCTAGTTCTTTTTAGCCCATTTATGAAAAAGAAGAGTTGATGCATATACGATATAAGATGATGGATAGAAAAAAAGAGATACCAGTGCAAGAGGCTTAAGTTCCGTTTCAAGAACAGAACTTCTCATTAATAAATACTATAACTCTAAATAAGAAATAAGATAGCAGAGACAAAGCCCTTGATTTATGAAAGGAAAATTTAAAGAATTAATATTTAAATGGGGGATTATTAGCAGGAAAACCTAGTAGATTACCATAATATGGGCATCAAATGCATTCATATTTTACATAACATTTTGAGAAAAAAAAATCTGAAGGAGTGGTTGGGGATGGGGAATAAAATACTATCTTTAAAATTTTCACTTCTACTAAAATGAACAAGGAATGGCTTGTCACCAGCTTGTATGATATCCTCAAAGAACTGCACATGCTTCTCACACCTTGAAGAACAAGAAGCAAGAGCTAAACCTAGACCCTTACACAAAGACTTATTCTTAACTTTTTGTCTATCCAATGAAAAGGCCAAATGTTACTCAATATAGTTTTTATTTCCTGAAATAAAACCCATTTTCTCGTGTGTGATTAATACATTAATTTTTTAAAAGATAAAAATATTTTAATTCACTATGGAGCTCCTATTGAACTAAACACATTTATTCGCATGCTTCTACAAGCTGCTTGTGGTTTAGCATGGGTGCTTATATAGTCTCCAAAACTGCCTGCCAAAATCCGTACTTTGCTATACAAAACATGGATTTATGTCTCAAAATCATAATCCATAACAAAAATAATAGTAAAAATTGGTTAGGGCCCAACTTCAGACACACAACTTAAAAAATGTAACAACATAAACTTTTCTGCAGACATAGAGGTAAGGTGATTATTACCTTGCAGAGACTATATCCACTTTATAATATTTAAAATCTCCTATGAATTTTTTTAAAAAGATTACCTTTATATTACCGTCATACTCTCCCATGTACTTGATAAAAATCAGTTCTTCTTAGTTGCTTCTACTTAAAATGCCAATTTTTTTTTTCAAAGATATTATAAGTGAATACTATTTATGGTACAATAATTTTAGCTTACCAAGCAAGAAATTTCATTGCAAAGTGATTCATCGACCCAAATACCACATAAAAAACCCACAGTAGCTAAAATGAACATTCTTTTTGTGGAAATTTTTTTTTTTTCCTGAGGAATCACTAAAATATCTATTAGAAGTGCTCAATTTTCTACAGGGAGAATAAATCTCTTTGCTCCTACACCATCACCCATGGTGAGATAAACTAGGATAGCATTCCCCCTAAATAAAATGGGGTGAAGTTTTCCTAACTTAGGTTTCACTGAAGAGTGCTGTTACAGGTTACCTTTAAACCATTCTTACTTTAATACTGCCTAACATTCCACAAATTTAGAAGAGTTTCAGAGCAGTCACACATTAAGTTTAATGCCATCTCCCTGGGCTTGAGACTCATCATGCTTGGTACTAGGCAGCCCTTTCCCCACTTCCACCACTCAGGAACATGGGAGACTAGGGAGGGCAGCCATGGTCCCCCCACCCCAAATTCTCATCACAGAGAAATCGAGAGCCCAAGGACAGTTGCTCTGGAGCAGCTGCAGTGTGGTAAATCTGGGCACACATACAGGTCAAGGCATAGTATATCCCCTTAAAAAATAGGGAACAGGTTCCTCATCACAGAGACTTATCAGAAGGGCAGTAAATATTTGTGTGCCTGCAAGTGAAGGAGTGAAGTTACTGTGGTTTAGTACTTACTTATGGGGTAACTGCAGACAGAGGGATAGTTGATATGCAGCCAGCATGATAATGGAATTTAAAGGCTCTGTGAAGCTTATGACCCCATGTGGGATTGCAACCCCTAATTTTGGAACAGTTGCCCTAACTTATGGATGTTCAATTAGAACAGTTTATACCACTATAATACCTGTATGATTTAAATTATGTCAATCCACTCCTGTGCCAGTATAAGCGGAACTATATTGCTAAGCTAAACCTGAACAAAATGCCTTTAAAGTTACAGTGTCTTTAGTTCACTTTATACCTGTATAGGAGAGGACAGACACAGTAGTAAAATCTAAACAACCAATCACACTATCAGTTGGTTGGATCATTGTACTCAATGGGCGCATCTACACAAGATGTTTACTGCACAGTAGACTAATTAACTACACAGTAAACATCTTGACAGCTACATGTATACCCCTATTAGGCTTGAGTAAACTAATTTACTCCACAGCAGCACACATGTAGACTGACTAGCTGGCTAGGGCACAAGGATGCTTCAGTGCAGGAACTGCCTGCTAGCTAACCCTGCACTGAAGCACCCTCATGGCCCAGACAGCCCTTCTGCAGCACATTGAGCTGGGGGGAGCAGCCCCAGGCTGGCAAGTTGACCCCCCCAGTCCCCATGCCAGCTAAGGCTGCTCCAACCCAGCTCAGTGTGCTGCACTCCTGGTCACATGTTCACACAGCAATTAACTCTGGAGTTTATTGCTCCCAGGCATATATTCAAACAGCACACCCAGGAGCAATAAACTCTGGAGCAATTAACCCGAGAGATTATTGCTTCATATTAATTGCACATGTACACATGCCCAGTGAGTAGTCATCAATGGCTTGATGTCCAGTTGGGAGGAGGTATCCCCAGGGTTCTATCTTGGGTCCAGTATTAATATTCTTGTTAATGATGCACATGATGAACTTGAGCTTAACCTAGTGATGTCTTCAAATTTGCTATGTGGAGTTGCAAACACTAAAGGATAGGTCTAGGATCCAGAATGACCTTGATAAACTAGAAAAATTGTCTGTAATCAATCAATCTGATGAGCCTCAATAAGCACAATTGTAAAGTCCTGTACTTGAGACAGAAAAACTGCATGCACAGACTGCAGAATGAGTGGCTAAGCTACAGCAGACCATAAGCTGCATATTAGTCAACTGTGTGCTCGTTGTAAAAAAGCACAACATCATTCTGTGTTATATTAACAAAAGAGACACTTGCAAATCAAGAAAAGCGATTCTTCTTTTCTATTAGGCATTGGTGAGGCTTCATCTGGAGTACTGTGTCCAGTTTTGGGCCTCACTTCACAAAGGATGTGGACAGTTTGGAAAGAGTCCAATGATTAGAGGCTTGGGAGGTAAAACTTCTGAGGAAAGGCTGAAAGAACTGGTGTTATTTAGTTTGGAGAAGAGAAGACTGAGGAGGGATTTGATAACAGCTTTCAAGTCCCTGGAGGGGGATAATACAGAGAATGGAGACGGGCTTTTCTCTGTGATTGTAGGGGACAACAATGGCATCAATCTTCAGCAGGGGAAGTTTAGGTTGGAGATTAGGAGGAACATTCTAACCATGAAGATGGTCCAACACTGGAACAGGCTACCTAAGAGAAATTGTGGAATCCTCATCCTGGGAAGTTTTCAAGAGCAGATTAGACAGACATTTGCCTAGAACAGTTTAGTCAAGGATTGTCCTGCCTTGAGCAGGGGGACTAGACTGGATGACTTCATGAGATCCTTTCCTGACTTTTCCTATGATCTTATGATCACCAGGTGTATTTCCATGACAATCATTTCACTAGAGAACAACAAAGGCACAAATACATGAATAAGATTTTTTTGCAGATGAAAATAATTGAAAAATTCCAACTACAATGTAGTAAGTGCCATTTTACTGATATTTCCCAAATAGAAATAGTATCATGGGAACCCAGAAATTTTGGAGCTTGGGTTCTTTTAAGCACTGAGACATCTAAACATTTTTTTTTTTTAAACTATCCATGATTTTGGCTTCCAGAGCTGGCCAAAATAATATTATTAACCACATTTTATCACTTCAGATCTCAGCCAGAACCAGGATGTGCAGAGCAATGTGTAAGTGAAAAATACTATTTTCTTTAGTATAAAAATATAAGATAACCTTTCCATATATGAAGGTTTTTTGTAGTCTGAGTTTCTGAAGAAAATTTAGGTAATTTCTTACTAAATGTAAACCATTTTCACCCCCTTTACTTGCTTTATTAGTTTCTAAAATTTTTGTACTGGTTGCACCAAATACTGAGGGGACAGGAAACCAAATCTTTCACTGAAATAAAACAAGACTTTCCATTCAATGAAAGGCAGAAGGGGAAGTTAACATGCTGATCTACAAATATAGAAGTACCGCTAACATGGAATTACCATTCTTGTAGATGGGACATAGATATATACGGCAGATGAGAAGATGGCAACTGTTCTTTGCCTAACTGCATTCATCTCAAACAGTCCTTTTGCATCTCATGCATATTGAGCAAAATTCTACCACTGGGACAATTTTATGCTTAAATCAATTGCCTGCTGTTGGCAAAGACCTGGCACCGTCGTAACAAGTATGGGCCCCTCAGGGGGCTACATTTCAAAGTGGATAGCAGGAAGCTACATTTACGTTTGAAAGTAAAACCTGTATGGGGCAAGAGGTGGGCACTGAACATGTGAGAGAGTCCTGGAATATGTGAAAGACAGGCCATCCAAAGGGGGGGTGGGGTGGAAATCACCTATAAAAGCCCAAGTAAAAATGAAACTTATGGGACCACCCTCACCAGCTAAGACCTGCAGATCCCCAGAAAGACCCTCCAAATACCTGGCTTCAAGGAGATACTCTGCCCTCGGGATTATGTAAGACCTATGACAGGATTTCTGTTGTCTTTTTGGCTTTTTATGTTGTATTTTGAGTTAGGCTATTGTTCTGTGGCTTACTGTATTTTAGCTTAGGCAAAGTTTTTCTGTTGCTTCTTTGTCCTATGCTTGAAGTTGCAAATTGCTGTGCTCAATAAGTACTCTCTTCAGAGAACAGACTATTTCTGTTCAAGCATTTTCATGACTTCATTGCCACTACCTAAAATCTAATGTTAAGTCCAGTAAGACCTGTGGGCAGCTATTCTGTAGGTATAAAGTGCAGACATACAGGAGTCCTAGCTAGAGCTCCCCTCAAAAAGAGGGGTGAACAAAACTTAAACTGGGAAGTCTTCCTTTTCCACACAGCTAGTTGGAAAGTCTCATTTCTTGAAACAAAACCAAGCCTCGATTACTACAAGCTGTTTGCAGAAGGGCAACTCATCACCTGATCTACTGCCTCACAGTAGAGCATAGAAACACAGGTACTCCTCTTTGGGAGCCCACTGCCAACAGCCACTCAGTGGTCTGCCTTTCATAACTTAGGCACCCAGTCAAGCAGTATTCAGGCACAATAGTTCAAATGGCATTCAGCCCCTGACCACAGGCTTAGCTGTCTGTCTCTTGTAAGATTTTCAAGAGTTCCAAGCCCCAGATCCAGGATTTTATACACTTCCTTGGCTCAGCAGTTGCTGGCATAAATTACACCCTACCTTTACTCTGTGCTTCAGTCTAGGGACTAAGCCCCAAGTAGTTAGGGGCTGTGTTCTCAGATTCCTTATGGTTTCCTGGGACCCAGGGTTTGCACTTCCTGTACCTTACCTGGAATGCTGGTTCACAGAACTACTTTTCTGACAATTTTCTCCTTTTCTAGGGCCTATCACCTACTTCAGTTTCATTCCTGCAGCCATGTCTAATATCGTAGAGCATTCCTCTTGGCTTCTTGTCCAAGTTCCCGTCTCAGAAAGGGATCTCAAGATCCCTGCTTAGTTCCTTAGCTCTATATTGCAGTCCTTTAATTAGTTACATATCCCTCACAGCTGGAACTCTTCATTTACTTAGAACTGGCCTATCCTCCAGGTGCAGTTAGGTGCACTAACTGTTTTCTCTGACTGCAGTTAACTCTTTCACGGTTGCAGTGATGTTTACATCCTCCATCACAGTGCTTCACAGTTTTATTAAATGTACTTTTATCTTTGCATAAAACCTTTCAAATGTTAATAATCTGAGCGTATATATGTCATGTGATATGCTTTTCAAGGATGGATATTATTATGGTCTTTACTAGAAACAAACAAAGGACCTAACTCAGAGGAATTCATTTGACTGCAAAAGGATTGGTGTCAGGGTCAAGAAAAGAACCCACACCTCCTGACTCCTCATCTGAACAGGATTGAAGCAGTATTTATTTATTTTAGTACAGGCTATACTCTATTTTAAGTCAAATTTCCAATACTATACAAGTTCAAATCTTGGAACTACTGTTTATAAATTCTGTGAATCTTTGGCAAAGGGGAAGGATGTTGTGAGGGATTATTAAAACTTCTTTCATGGAAAAACTCATAAGAGCAAACCTTGTGAAGACAAAAACCTCAACAAGTTTTCATTCAGATTCACTTTCAAACAATTCCATAAGTTAGCATATTGCCTAGTATCCACAGAATTTGCAGGCCAGTCTATTACAGGAATAGTGCCATTGGTACAAAGGGCATGCATCTGCTTTTCTCCTAACATGTCCTGCTGTTGGTCTCCTAAAGACTTGATGTGGGTACTTGCCTTAATTTAGAACAGGCAGACAAAAGACAATGAAGGAGGGTAGGTATATACTGCTTCAGCAGCACTCCTGAGAGAACAATGGAGAAGCATATCCTACCCACCTCTTTGTTCTCTCTTTGAACAAGTGAAACTGCCCTAAGAAGGTCCTTTGTGGCCACTCTTGAAATCTCTCTCTCTAAAGTGCTTGAGAGCAATGGTGGAGTGCCTCTAAAGCAGCTTTTTAGACTCATTTCTGGGTTTAGAAAATGTGGAACAGGAGAATGTCAGTAAGGTATGCTTCCTGACAGAAACATGGAAATGGTGTAGACATATCCAGATAGCAATTTAGAGAGAGCAATTTACTTCACTACTGAAAAGTTTATCTGAATCCCAGAGGCCTAATTCCCCCCTCACTCTCCTTTTTAGAAGTTCATATTTAAATATGGTACTCTCTGAACAGCTTTCAGAGGCATAGTATTCAAAAGAGAAGAAAAACATTATAGTTAGCAATGATCAGAACTGTTCTGACCTAATGCACTGGGGAAGCAGGGGGGTTCACAGCCCAAAGCCTACGGAAACTCCTGCCTCATTTCAAAATGAGCCAGGAAGACAATACAACTAAGCAGAAAATGTGGGTGTCCTACAGATGTTCAGCTTGTGTCACAGATGGTCAAGCAATAAATGTGTTTGGTAGGGAGTCATTTAGAAAAGAAGTTTGTGACACCAATTCATCATTATTTATTATTTTAGTTTTGTTATTTAAATAAAAAAGGCTTCAAAACAAATAAGCAGTCAAAGTGGACTGAGTATCAAAATATTCTGTGCTAGAAGAGCATCAGTATACTTACTGAGGCAGCAATGAATCTCTAATGAGAGACAGAAGCTTGTTGTTTGAGTCAAGGCTCTCCTCTTTCTCCTCAGCCATGACCTCGTGGCTAACAAGCAGTGATGTGGTTTCTGAGAGCAACCGCAAGCTGAAGAGTCTCCATTCCACTTGAAAATAAATGTGCCAAGAATGTGACCACACTGAAGTCTAATTAGAACAAAATGTGGAATTCATGGAAATTTTAGTTGATGTGGCCATATACTTACCATTCTGACTGTGGACCAAAGAAACTAATGATGGGAGGATATATTCTTCAACCTAAAACAGAGCATTAAAAAGATCTGGCTTAGATCATTCAGAAGGAAAAAATAGAACCCAGATATATTATAAACTCTGTTATTCCTCTCCTAGAGCCTTTAATCAAAGGGATGAACTATCCTGGAAATTCATCCATAATCAAACTGAGGAGGCTCCCAAGCTCACTTTGCTCTGGTAAAATCACTATGAAGTTACAGATAGCAGTATATCAGAATACCAGTATATCAAAGTAGTTATCAAACTTCAGCTTAATTTACTCAAAAGTTTTTTTTGTTCAAAATGCAGAATGTGGGTTTGATATAAGATGTTAAGAAGCTAAAAGAAAATCAGGAAATCTATTAATCCTCAAGCCCTAGTCCATTGGGGGACAACCTTTCTGGTAGGTGTGCCACAAATTAACCTCGTACACTCCCCAAATGCTCCCCAATCTGCTGCTCTGTATTCTGCTCCCAACTCTATGCTCCCTGCCTGATCTGATGCTCTATTTTTTTCTTCCTTCCCTTTGTGCCACTGTGCTGCCTGTCCCCTCCATGATCTGCCACATGCTACGCACAGAGGTTGCTGATGCCACATGTTTGGCCATCTTTCTCTAGTCCATGGAAAAAAATCATTAGATAGGCTTAGAAAGAAACTTCTTAGATAATATGGGACTCTGAAGTTAAGATACAGAAATGCAGCTTTATATCCCCTACTGAAGTGACCACCAGTACCAGTTTAGAAGACAGACTAGTTCCCCACCTTCCTTTAAATGAAATGAGTTTCTTTCAAGCTTCACCTTTATTCAAATTCATCCTTAACAACTAATAAAAATATTATTTTTAGGTTTGGGAAATGAAAAACAGAAAGGAACCGAGGTGAAAAATCACTGGACATAATACAAGCAATAAATCTCAGTGTCCCATCCAGACCAGGCTGTAAAATATCATAGATCCTAAAACTGCAAAGTTAGGATTACTATTTAATGCTCATTTCAGGAAATGACACAAAATCAAAAAATATCTCCAAGATAATAGAACTACAAAATCTTGTAATAGTCACTTTAAAATGAGATTCTCAATTGCTCTGAACAGAATATAGCAGATTAAAAGATTGGGGATTAAAAATGTATTTCAGGCCACATGTTCAACTGATGTAAATCAGCTTTGTTCCCTGTGAGGTCAATTTACACCAAGTCAGGATCTAGCCCAAGTTATTTATATTTTTTAATGGTGTCAAATAGCCATTTAAAAGACTAATAATCTTTGTTTGGAGAGTACATTATCAAGTCACACAATATAATATAGTCTACATTCATACTATATAATCAGTAAAGTATATCATAAGGCTTGGGGGAAAGGGAAACAGATGATAATGACAGTCACATAACAAGCAATTTGGAAGAGTAATTCTCCCTATATTTAAAATACAATATAAAAAAAAATTGTTCTGGTAACTCAGGCCTGATTCTTTGGCTTTGATAGACAAAGGAAATACAGAATTATTGTCATCAATCTAAGCGGAGGTACTAAAGAAGAGTACTTCTTAAGGATTTCAGGAATCTCCATATCCCTAGTCTCCTCTATTCTGGGGAGTTCTTTCCACCACTTATATAGTCTATTCACTACATCCTTTATACCTTTGGCCTCCCAGGATGAGCAGCCTAATACATTTACTGGGCAGCACATGCATAAAGCTACTTTGGGCTTCAAGCTACATACTTCCATCTACTTGCTGGTTGGTTCAAGTACAAAATTCCTACATGTAATATTTTCAAGAGGAAAGAAGGAGCAGTATCCAATAGCAATTGGTACACAACAAGATAGATAGGTGTGGGAGCTTGGGAAAGGCAAGGTCATTTCAGACTCTCCTCAAGAAGGAATCTCACCTTATTATTAGGTTTCACTTGTTGCATTAAGTATTCCTACTGTTAAAAGGAACATATGAAGAAACTTGTGTCATTCTATCTCTGCAATTACTACTATTATTAATTGTGTTTGTGCTCTGGCACAATCATACACTATTTTTACAATGATTACATGCTATTTTTACAAAGAGCCAGTCCATACAATATATAGCTCATAATCTAAAGCAAGCAACTTGGAATGTATAGCAAGCAACAGAGCTATAATCAAGACTTGGATTTTATGCAGAATTGACTATTAAATAAATATGAGTCAGGTGTACCCAATGGTCCCTTGATTTACTTATATAAACATTTCAAGAAAGGATCACACTATATTACTAGCAAGGTAAGCTGTAATTAGGCTAGGTTAACAATTTTCAAAGTGCTTTATTAGGCTGCTCTTGATCTGAAGACTAATACCTATGAGACTTCCACTAATAGACCATTATAGATGTTACCAGGCTATACAAAAATCATAGAATCATAGAAAATTAGGGTTGGAAGGGACCTCAGGAGGTCATCTAGTCCAATGCCCTGCTCAAAGTAAGACCATCCCCAACAGTATCATCGCAGCCAAGTCTTCATCTAGCCAGGTCTTAAGAGACTCCATGGATGGAGATTCCATAACCTCTCTGGGTAGCCTGTTCCAGTGCTTTGCTACCCTCCTAGCAAGAAAGTTTTTCCTAATATTGAATCTATACTTCCCTTGCTGCAACTCGAAACCATTACTCCTTGCACTATCTGCCACTGCAGGAGAAGAATCTAGCACCATCCCCTTTGGAACTACCCTTGTTGAAGGCTGCTGTTAAATCCCTCCTCAGTCTTCTCTTCTACAGACTAAATAAGCCCAGCTCCCTCAGCCTCTCCTCATAAGACATGTTCCCCAGTCCCCTAACCATTTTCACTGCCCTCTGCTGGATTCTCTCCAATTTGTCCACATCCTTTCTGTAGTGGGGGACCCAAAAACTGAACACTGTACTCAGATGTGGCCTCAATACTGCTGAATAGAAGGGAAGAATTGCTTTCCTTGATTTGCTGGCAACACTCCTACTAATGCCGGAGCAAGCAAACTATGGCCCACCAAGCCATTCTATTTAAAAAATTTAGAAAATTAATATTTATATATATATTTATATTAATATTTATTTATTTATCCTGATTTAATTACTTTAAATTATATAGAATCCGGTACTCTCTCTGGCAAATTATTCCGAGGGTTAATAACTTTCATCATTAATATATTGCACTTGATTTCTACTTTGAATTTGCCTGACTATAATTTCTAGCTTTTAGATCTTCTTATGCCTTTGTAAAGAACTTTGTACTACCAGAAATCATCCCCCTACCTCTGTACTTCTAAATAACCAAGCAGGCCCAGTTTTCTGGGGCAGTCAAGTTGTAGGTGCTGAATCCTGGTGTCCCCAAAGTGTCCCTTAAATTACACTTCAAAATAAGTGTAAGGCCTTCGTGAGGCCGCAGCTGGAGTAATGCATCCAGTTTCCCGCCCCCCCCGCCTTCAGGAGGGAGGTGGAGAAGCTTGAGAGAGTGCAGAGGAGAGCCACGCGTATGATCAGAGGTCAGGAAAACAGACCTTATGACGACAGGCTGAGAGCTATTAGACTCTTCAGCCTGGAAAAGTGCAGGCTCAGGGGTGATCTGGTGGCCACCTATAAGTTTATTAGGGGTGCTCACCAGGATCTGAGGGAACATCTGTTCACCAGAGTGCACCAAGGGATGACAAGGTTGAACGGTCACAAACTCCTCCATGACCGTTTCAGGCTGGACATAAGGAAGAACTTCTTTACTGTCCGAGCCCCCAAGCTTTGGAATAGAATGTCGCCGGAGGTGGTTCAAGCACCTACTTTGAATGCCTTCAAGAGACATCTGGATGTTTATCTTGATGGGATCTTATGATCCCTGCTGACTTCCTGCCCCTGGGGCAGGGGGTTGGACTCGATGATCTTCCAAGGTCCCTTTCATCCCTAATGTCTATGAAATCTATGAAATCTTCAGTCTGGAAAAGAGAAGGCTCAGGGGGGGACTTGGTAGCCGCCTACAATTATATAAAGGGGTATATCAGGACCTGGCAGAACAGTTGTTCACCAGGGCTCCCCAAGGGATAACAAGCCCTAACAGCCATAAACTCCAGGAAGGCCAATTTAGACTAAACATAAGAAAGAAGTTCTTTACAGTGAGAGTGTCCAGGGTCTGAAACAGACTCCCCCCCAGAGGTGGTACAAGCACTTACTCTGGACTCTTTCAGAAAACATCTGGATATTTAGGTTGCTGGGATCACTTGATCCCATTTGATTTCCTGCCTATGGTGGGGGGGCTGGACTCAATAATGTCACGAGGTCCCTTCCAACCCCTAATGTCTATGAAATCTATGAAATAAGGTTGCTTGACATGTCTCATTTAAGACTTTGCTCTGAACTTGTTTATGACACTAATATACTTCAACAATCTGAGCTGAAATCTTCCATACTAGGCAACTGTTCCATGCTAAATTGTTCTGGATTGATTGAATGAGACCCATGGATCCTGTTGAAAAAATATTATGTAATATGTAATTGGAGACTACAATAATGTAAGTGCAATAAGGGGAGCGCCAAATTAAAACTGCAGAGACAACCTTAATCCTGGCACCGCTTAACTTTTGAATGCTTGATTTTACAACTGTTATGTTTTTATGTTCTTTTTTGTGGACAATATACAAGGAGAAGCTTTGAAAATGCCTTATGAATATTTCAAGCAATTAGGCAGAGGAAGCAAACTGGGATATCTAAAGGGTAAATAAAAAAAGTAATAGGGTTTCTACAGCATAAAGAAATCCTTACTGAATTCATCAATGCTAAAATAAGAGTGGTTATGCTTGAACTTTAGCAGAAATAACTTTTCTATTTTCAAAAACATTGGGAATGACATATGAATGAGAATGTGGTCAAGTAAGGATTTGTTTTTTCTTCCTTTGAACAGCTGCTGAAATCTGAAAATAATTCTGTTCTGAAAAGTCTTTTCATTTGTGTATCGCTGTATGATTATTTTTCTTCTTTCCTGCTTTATCACAAAGGTCATATATAGGAGAAAGTTATGGAACACATTTTTCTGACTTAAGAATTTCCTTCACAACACAAAATTATAAACAGGAGATTCACTTCTTTTCCCCCCAGGGAATTAAAGTCATGCCAGATCTTTAAGGCCTGCTTCTCATTTACACTAAGGACATTTTTCATCTATCTGGAGACATAAAATGGTGTCGGTGTAATCGGAAGCCACAGTCGTGCAGCACTGCACCTGTGTTAATTAGGTCTTTTGAGAGGCAGGATTTAGCTTGGGTATAGCACTACTCAAATACAGCTAATCCGCTTCTGGAGCTAGTATGCATACAGCTAGCTCATGTGTCTCTTTCTGACACTCCCTTATACCAAAACAGCTGTGTATCTAGAAAGGAGAATCCCTCTACGTCAGTTTGTAGGCAGGTTGAGACCCAGTGTATTTCTTGGTCTTGCTGTTTTTAATGCTTCTAATAGTCAGATGTGGAGCTGCTATTAGAAGCCTGAAAATAAAGGGACCTGGTCAGGTCCAGGGCAGATAATATGCCAGGACTGAAAGTGTTTTGTACTTAACAAGCATTGTTTTTTAGCAGGATCAGTGCTGTGATATTAGCGGACTGGAAACAGACTAGCTTTCATTTTCAGAGCTTATAGTGACAACTGTTTGACAACTGTTTTCCCTTCACTGCTTCTGACATAATTAAATGGAGCACAGTTAGTTATAAAGTGCACAGTTACAGTTAGTATACAGAGTACTACTATGCATCAAAAGTGGATTATTAAGGCTGAAAGATGCTCTGCACTTAAGCAGTTTATGCATTTAGCCAATATGCAGATAATCTTTGTTACAATGTAAGCAATAAGCCTACATTTTTCTCATAAATTTCCACTGCAATAAATGAATGCCTATTCATACCCTGTGTACTATGTGTGTGCAGGGGTGTGTGCATCTGTGTAGTACAAGCTTTCATGAGCTAAGCTCACTTCATCAGATACTGCAAAACGATGTGCAGAAAAGCTGTGTATGAGGACAGGGAAGTTTCAATGCCAAAGCAGAAAGGAAAGGCAGAAAAAGGAAAGGGGGGGGGGGGGGGGGGAAGGGGACCAGCACCAGGAGAGGCAAACATGCAAGCAATAAACCTTTAGGGACAAAGGAGTCACAAAAGCTAATTCAGGTAATGGGATAAGAATCCATAGTCCCTGTTTAAACCATGCTTAACACAATCCAGTCTGTGGATGATTTCTGGTTCTGCAATTTCCAGTTCAAATAGGTTTTTAAAGGCTTGCTGCCTGAGACCAGCTACCCTCAGGTCAGCAGTGGAATGACCCAGGAGGTTAAAGTGTTCTGCCAAAGACTTATGTGTCTTTCTGCTGCTGATGTCAGATCAGTGTTCATTCATTAGGTCATGTAGGGATCACCCTACCTGTCCAGTGTAGACAACACAGAGGCACTGTGAGCAGATGATGACACTGGCAGAACTGCAAGTGGATGAAACTCAGGTGTTATAATCCACATTATTTGGTCTGTATTGGTGTTGGGGGCACAGAAGGCATCTGGGTCTGTGGCAAGGCCTAGTGCCTCAGTGAGACTGAGTTATGTAATCTGTTACTTGAGAGATTGGTGGCCACCTGTAAACTAGAAAAAAAGTTTGCCCTCCATGACTGTTTTGACATGGTCATCCTTTTCCAGGATGAGTTGGAGGTCTTTATTATTCTCTCATTATGAAAATCTTATTGTCTCAGGTGTTCAAATCAGGGACTGCAGGTGCTGACCAGAGGGACTGTTGTGTTTGTTCCTATAGGTTTACTGTTTTCATGTTTGCCTCTACAGATGCAGCAAGGGATCGGAGATGCTCTGTTCACCAGGGTGCCTCTTGGGGTAACAAGGAAGAATGGTCATAAACTGACAGAGAGCAGATTTAGGCTGGACATCAGGAAGAACTTCTTCACTGTAAGGGTAGCCAAAATTTGGAATAGGCTCCCAAGGGAGGTTGTGCTCTCCTCTACCTTGGGGGTCTTTAAGAGAAGGCTGGATAGGTACCTGGCTGCAGTCATCTGACCCCAGCACCCTTTCCTGCCTAGGCAGGGGATCGGACTCAATGACCTGTTGAGGTCCCTTCCGACCCTAGCATCTATGATTTCCCAGCATTGTCCCCACCCCCCAA
>NW_005842487.1:557698-561949 GCF_000455745.1 Alligator sinensis | reverse complement strand
TTTCCCTCTCTGTGCCTCCCCTCTGCTTTTATATTCTCATTTCTCTCTTTTTACACACAGATGGACCTGTCCTTTTATAGCATCTGATGTAGTAAGTTTTGGTTAGTCTATAAAGTGCAAATCTACCCTGCTTTCTACTTTACTTATGGCTAACTATGTCTCTCTATTTCCTTGGTAGCCAAAGTTTGTGCTGTTATGACTATCTGCTATTGTTACCTGGGCTAGTTAGGTTAAATCTAGCATAACTATATCTACAATAGCTGCAATCACACCTCTGGATTGCAGTGCAGCCATACTGGGAAAATCAGCAAACCTGTGTTACTTTGTAAGGTGCAGTGGGATCATGAGACAAAGGACACAAGGTCCAGGGAGACTGACCTCTTAGAAAAGGGAGGCTATACCAGGGAAAAATGGGAGTGGACCAGGACCAGAACCAGGCAAGACTGAACAAAATAGAAGGAATTCAGGAGTTGAACAAATTTGAGCAGGTTTTGAAGTGAAGAGGAAACTGAGGCAGGAAACTGCATGCAGGTTTTTTGTTTTCCACAGATCTGTATGACCCTTCTGCAGTTTATGAGTAAGGTGTGTTGATGTTTAGAAATTCCTTTGCTAACCTACACATTATTTTATCATCACTTGGTCACCAAAGAAAGGAACAGTAAACCAGAACACACAGCTTTGGAGGAAATGAAATCATGCATCAACTGCTGAAGCGGCTTGGAAGAGCTATCTATGACACTATAGTCTATCCTATGAGGCTGCATTGTGTGTCAAACACAGGGTCTGGACCTGTAATAAGTGCCTTGTGATCCAGAGCCATGAACAAAGTGTCTCAGCACTCAAGTTTGGGTCCAGAATAAGAGCCTGAAAAATGTCCATCATGGGCAGCTGCAACACTGGAAAAGCTCAAAATGAAAGGATGCAATTAAATTACATTAAATTCTTACATGAGTGTGTATCACTACCACCAAGACAACCCAGGGCTTGGAGGAGATCAGAAAATGGAAGAATAGTATCTGGTTGAATTTGAACCCAAGAAAGTACTCAAAAGTGCAGGCCCAGAATAGTTAAAAGAACCTTAAAGCTTTGAGACACGGATCATGATTGAACGTTCCACTCTTCACTCACAAAAGAACTTTTGGCCACAAGAATAAAGCTCATCTATACAAGTAATAGAGTTTTTTTGAAGTTCAATCCAAGAAGATGGAATGAATGCTGCAGAAACTTCATGCTGACACAAACTTCACCACTTTCAAAGGGGCTCCCAATATCCTCTTTTCAGACACATATCTTTAACACATGGAAGGAAGAAAGCTCCAGAAAGTGTAGAACAGGTAGAATTTTTTCTAAATAGATTATTTTTCAACCCTTACCATAAGGCATCAAAGCTTTTGAATTAGATTTCATAGACATCAGGGCTGGAAGGGACCTCGGAAGATCATCGAGTCCAGCCCCCTGCCCAAAGGGCAGGAAGTCAGCTGGGGTCATAGGATCCCAGCAAGATAAGCATCCAGTTTCATCCTGAAGGTGTTCAATGAAGGCGCTTGAACCACCTCCGGTGGCAGGCTGTTCCAGACCTTGGGGGCTCGGACAGTAAAGAAGTTCTTCCTTATGTCCAGCCTGAAACGATCTTGAAGTAGTTGGTGACCATTCGACCTCGTCATCCCTTGGGGCGCTCTGGTGAACAAACGTTCCCCCAGATGCTGGTGGTCACCCCTGATAAACTTGTAGGTGGCCATCAGATCACCCCTGAGCCTGCACTTTTTCAGGCTAAAGAGCCCCAGGGCTCTCAGCCTGTCATCGTAGGGTCTGCTTCCCTGACCTCTGATCATGCGCGTGGCTCTTCTCTGCACTCTCTCAAGCTTCTCCACATCCTTTTTGAATTGTGGAGCCCAAAACTGGACACAGTACTCCAGCTGCAGCCTCACTAAGGCCGAGTACAGGGGGAGAATGACGTCCCGGGATTTGCTTGAGAAGCATCTATGGATGCAAGCCAGCGTTTTGGTCGCTTTACTAGCCGCCGCATCGCATTGCAGGCTCATGTTCATCTTGTGGTCAATGATGACCCCCAAGTCTCTTTCTTCCATAGTGCTAGCCAACATAGCACTGCCGAGCCTATAAGGATGCTGCGGGTTTTTTTTCCCCAAGGTGGAGAACCTTGCATTTATCGGCGTTGAACACCATCAGATTCTCGTCCGCCCACTTGCTGAGCCTGTCCAGGTCAGCCTGGATAACCTGCCTGTCTTCTGGTGTGGATGCTTTGCCCCAAAGTTTGGTGTCATCGGCGAACTTGGCCAGTCCGCTTCTGACTCCAGTGTCCACATCATTAATACATAATACATGTGGCCCGGGCCCACATACATTTGGGCCCGGGCCCAAATTAAATGTATTTTTTTAAAAATCAGTCTGACAAACATTCTCAAATCTTAATTCTGATTTTCTTGGAGGCATCATGGTTCAGATTCTGTTATCTTCTACATAGGTTATTATATCACACTTTTTACCTCATATCCAGTGCCTGGGACAAAGAGGCTAATGGAAGTCCAGGACCAGAGCCAGGCATGTAGCAAATTGCTATCTGTGTCTTCAAAAATCACACACAACCATCTGCTAAAATAGATCACCCATCACAGAAATAAATATGTACTTGCTTTCAAGTAGCTCCCCATTTATTCTGATGCTAATAACATATATTTAACATTTTAGGAATAAATATTGCCAATAATCAACATGCATTTGATTTCATTATGCAGTCATACTGCTTGTAATCACTGAACTTGCTGCTAGTAATACCAGCTAATGCAAAACTATCATAACATTATTATTTTTAAACTGAAGGGCAGCTTTAATAACCTTTTTTCAAATGAAGATGAATGCCATGAGTTTTGTTTTGTTTTTCCCCATTTGCTACTGGAGACTAATAAATAATTTCACTGCTACTGTTAGTGTACTTTTGTTGCACTACTGAAGTGACTTTCTCTCCTCCTCCCCCACCCCATTCCATGAAACACTGATGGTAGCCCACTTTACTTAAGTGAACTATCCTAACCTCTGGGACCAATCTAAAGTACACATTTCTGGCCAGTAAAAGGATATCCTATTAACCACCTTTACATTTAAAAGTATTGATCTAGAACCTTGAGCATGCCTTGCTTCAACTTTTCAAAAAAGCATTAAGTTCCTTTGGGCACTAGCATTTATATTCATAGATTCCAGTCATGCTCAACCAGCAGCAATTAGAAGATATCCCTCGAGTAACAGCATTTCTAAAAATATTTTGTATGCATCATGAAAGATGAAGTAGCATTTCCTCTAAAGTAATGTACGTTGTACATTTAAAAATAATTAGCACACTAGACCCTGCAAGTGGTAATAAACTAATTATTGTTCACACTACTACTGGTAGATATGGTAACATTAGCAGTTATACCTGTCTAAACCAGATCTCTTAAACCTAACATAGTAAATTCAAGGCACTTCCTCCATTGTGCTTGCAGTCTGAATGGCCATTTGTTGGGCACAAATACTGCTCTGTAAAAGCAAAAAGCACCATTTTAATATTATAAAAGCCTAAGTCTGTCAGTCTGTCCATAATGCTTTATTCACGCTCTGACTGGCTGACAAACAGCCAAGCAGAGTGCGAACAAGTCGGCGGTGGTGGAGCACCACCATGATGGTGGGGACACAGTGGATGGAGGCAGCTGGCCTTGCCCCCCACGCCCTGCTCCCTGGAGGTGGGGGCAACAGAGCAGATGGAATATGGGGGGTGAGGCCAGCAGTGCTGGGCTCGCCCCCCATGCCCTGCTCCTTGCAGGTGGCGATGATGCAGCGGAGGTGGGGAGCTAGGCCACCAGAGCTGCCCTCACCCCCCACTTACTCCTTGCAGGTGATGGCAGTGGTGGCGGTGTGAGCTCCTCACCAGCTCTGGCCTCGGCCCACCCCTCCTCTCTTCCATCATTGCTGCCTACAGGGCCTGATGTGGTGACGGTGAGGAGAGCAGCGGGCACACCATGGTGGCAGGAGTGAGGGGAGGAGAGGAGTGGGCCCGGGCCCAATGCAGGGGAAGACCGGGCCCAAGGGTGGGAAGAAGCCGGGCAGTTGCGGCAGGGGGAGAAGCGGGCTTGGAGCCAACACAGGAGGGGTGGGGAGAGGAGTGGGACCAGGCCCGAGGCGGGGAGGAGGACCAAGCCCAAACTAGAGGGAGAAGCCGGCTCGCCGCGGCGGTGGGGGGCAGGCACTGTGGGCCTGGCC
>NW_005842487.1:527146-557636 GCF_000455745.1 Alligator sinensis | reverse complement strand
CCCCCCACCCCGCCACCACTGCCAGGCTTCTCCCTAGCCTTGGGCCCAGTTCTCCCCTGCATCAGGCCTGCTCCTCCCATACCCCCGCTGCTGCGCTGGGGAAGGGGGGGAACAGGCCCAAACCCCAAGCAGCAGAAGGGAAGGGGGGACCAGGCCCATATTGGGGGGGGCATGGGGCTCCATCCCTCCCCCCCCACTCCCCCTCTGTCATTCGTGACGGGAAATTGGCTAGTTATTTATAGAAATGAAGAAGAGAAAAGTGACAGATCTTATTTTCTCAAAAAGGCATGGAAGTAATTATTTTTACTTAATATTAAAGACATCAATTCTAAATCCAGGTAAGGATTCTGTATATACACTGAAGTGATATACTTCATAAACTTTAACCAGCATTTGGATGGGTAAGAAGCTTTATTCTTATGTACAGAAAAGTTAATGGCTACCTTCAGATGGGTTTTAGATAACACTTAACATTTTGACTGTTTAATGTGAACTGAACCAAATATCCAATCATTTTAATAATCAGTCAATACTAATCTGCAGCCTTAAGTCTGAAAAGGCAAAATGAACCTAAGTTGCTTTAGCAATTATTTTAAAGAGAAGTAGGATAGTGGCTGCTCTCTTTTTGATGATATAAGGTGCTCAGTATGTGTGTTACAAGGGAACTGTATCCTTACTGCAATCTATTTCAGAAAAAAACAGACCCATTTAAGAGTAAACATCATCTGTGGGAATTTTATATAATGTACTGAGAGAGGGTACTGCAATTTCAGTAAATATTTTGACAGAAACTTGTATCACTTTTATGGATGTCCATCAATAAGATGCACTGAAAAACTGTTAAAACTTAACCATGATTCTACAGACAGATCACTGCTCTTGGAATGGTGTTATAACACAATGAATGTATATGCTGATAGGTATCTGAGACAATATCCATAGGTATTCATGGTATGAATATCCTGTGTGCATCTAAATTCCTCTTAAAGAACCATTTCTGCCATGCAGCTTACAGTGAGTTGAGCTGACTTAAAAGCATACTAAACAGAACTATGTATTTCTTTCCTACTTCCCCTAACCTCTGTCTGCTCTTTTATAGCACATTTTGGGCACTATTGTAAACAAATATTAAAGTATTATAATTCTAGCTCATCTCTGTTTCTGAGCTATAGCATTTTCACTTCACAACTTAATACCCTGCTTAAAACACACACGAGAGTAGGACTAGGTGATGGAGATATGTAGCATATCACCTCTAGGGAACCTCTTCCTCCAGTCCAGTTTGTTTTAGTTTGTCTTCATTTAATTTTTATCTCAATGCGAGTCCCATGCACATACAAAAATCATACTTAGCTTGTTTAACTGATACTTGGAAATCACACTAACTGGTCCTAGAAGGGGGTGAAGGTTAAACACTCAGGTTAGTAAACTGCGGGGACACAGCAAACCAAGTTACAACAACTCACTAAATAGCTAATTCAGGTAAACTGTGCTGCTATGAAGTCTGGGTGTTGTTTCACAATATGGCTGTTCCTACCAGGTAGAAACCTACATTAGTAGAAACCTCCTCACTGTAGAAAAGATTGAATGGTTTGAAAGCTGAAACATTCTTTCACCCATAGAGGTTTTTTCTTTCCCTGGTCATGGCAAAGGCATGCTGACAGAACAGTGAGAAGGTTTCTACTGATGTAGGTTTCTACCTGGGTGTTGTTTCACAATATGGCTGTTCCTACCAGGTAGAAACCTACATTAGTAGAAACCTCCTCACTGTAGAAAAGATTGAATGGTTTGAAAGCTGAAACATTCTTTCACCCATAGAGGTTTTTTCTTTCCCTGGTCATGGCAAAGGCATGCTGACAGAACAGTGAGAAGGTTTCTACTGATGTAGGTTTCTACCTGGGTGTTGTTTCACAATATGGCTGTTCCTACCAGGTAGAAACCTACATTAGTAGAAACCTCCTCACTGTAGAAAAGATTGAATGGTTTGAAAGCTGAAACATTCTTTCACCCATAGAGGTTTTTTCTTTCCCTGGTCATGGCAAAGGCATGCTGACAGAACAGTGAGGAGGTTTCTACTGATGTGCCTCAACATAATTTGTTCTAGAGCTTAAAAGAGGACTTCAGTCTGCAATGCTGTCAATCCAGTACTTTCTCAAACATTTTCATATGAAATCATTCTGAAAATGGATATACAGTACCGCCATAGCTAATTTCAGATAAAATATTTGCATTTCTTTGCAATTCGCTAAATGATGACTGGACATAGTAAATTGAACTTTCACTCTTCTCTTTCGCTCTAAAATCAGGCCTTGTTATTAACAAGTACAACCCTTCCCAGTCAAAACAATTATTTTCTTCTTACAATACATTTTAAGCTATGATTCCATCAGCTACTGAAATTTTTGAAAAAAAATGGCTCATTAGTGGGAATTCATCCAATAAGTATGCAACTGTTTCATGTGGTGCTAGGACTTACTGTTGAGTGGTAGAGTGTTAACAAGGCTGGATGCTGAGTTACTGCTTCAAATGTGGATAAAGTGGTCTTAATCAGCTCTTCTGATGCAACTTGACCTATTAGTAAATATCATTGTATTTCTTTATTACAATGCTACCGTGTAAATGTTTTCATATAAAAAGTTATAGAAATGCCATAAATGAACTTACCTATAGCTCCATCTAAGTTAGTTTCTCCTGAATCTATTGATTTTATAAAACTCTGTAGAAAAAAGGATTACAAATATATATTCAAAAGGTTCAGGAACAAAATGTAACAATGTTTTTTAAGATCACTGTATTGTTATGAAATAATGAAATAACATAGAATATTTTAAAATTATATACAATTCACATGTGCATAGACACACATATATGAACTTATATTTCAAATATGAAAGACAATGCACTGGTAAACATGACACAATTTTGCAGTTCTACTAAACACACAAAGAATTATGCAATGATAATCATTACTCTAATATCAAGAATGATAAAGTTTCTATATAAATATGAAGCAATTAAACCATGTACTTTATTACTAACAGAAGACTGAATTTTCTAAAAAGACTTTGAATTGTCTTAGATACTGCTACGTTAAAATAACTCATTAAAAACACTAAAATTCTTCTGGAAAATGCAATTTTCTGTTATTTGTACCACCTTTTTGTTTTCCACATAGAGTACATATAGCATGGATGCACTTACATGTAGGAGTACATACAGAAAGGCATACTCTCCTAGATTTTAAGGATAACCTAAAAAAATGATCATTCTGAAGAACAGGATAAGTGAAATGATAATGATTTGGGATAAGTACACACTACACTATTATTCCCACTGTTTTGTGCCATTTAATTCATTTCCGGTCTTTCAGGTTGACTTTTATGACTGAGTATTTCTTTCATGAAGGATGTAAAGGACACACTAATGATGCTTACTGAGAATAATTCTCAGCAGAATTTACAACACTTATATTTATCAAATCAGAGTTTTATTGCACATATAAATTACCTGCTTTGACACCATCTTTCTGATCTTCAGTTTATGCAATATATTTCTATTTCTTTTTAAGGCATATGGTATTAGAATTCTCATTTCATGTCTTGGTGGTGTCAATCAGAATTTCATTACTACATATTTTACTGATGGGTGTAAATCCACTAGTTACCTTAATATGTAAGTATAGGAATTTTTCAAAATACAATAAATTAACATTATATATATTTCTTTTTTAAATTAATTATCATAAGGTAGGTCATCAAACAACAATTATTTTGGATGCTAGAAAATCAAGAATGTAAAGTCCATCTCTATTCAAAAGGTAGTTTATTTTATTTACTATAACTTTTAATGTAATTGCTTGTTTTTGTGCCCAGCTGAGATGGGGTTAAATCTGACTACATTACCAAATTCATCTCAAAATTCATAAACCATGTGTGAAAATTAGACCTTGCTTTTATACATTTCTATGAAAACACAGAAAAATGTTGCTTACTGCTACAGTTACCATGCTTTTGGAGAGATGCTGTGTTACTGTAGGGAGTGTGTATACATTCCACTGTAGGGAGTGTGTATGTGTCCTGTGTATTTAAACCAATCTAATACTAACAGTGCCATCAGAGAGGAGTATGTCCTATACATGTTCTTGTACTCACAGCCAAAGCATAAAAAAGCAGGACTGTGCCAACTCCCTCTCATTCCTTCATACAGGAATACTGATGATGATAAAAACAACTCCAAAGCATCAGGGAAGGATGGAGGATGTAAAGTGTGCGTGCGTGCACGCATGCATGTTTTACATCCTCCATTCTTCCCTAATGCTTTAGAGTTGTTTTTATCATCATCAGAACATTAAACAACCTTTACAGTATGGGTAACCAAATTTGTTCTGTCATTTCAGTGATTGCACATTACACACGCATGCACGCGCACACACACACACCCTACTCCCAAGCACTGGAGATATCAGCACAAGGACAGTAAGACTGATTTAGCAACGTCCACATGAGCCCAGGGAAGCCCAAGTTACAGTGAAGTGCTTCAAAAGATATGTTCAGACGATCAAATGTCCATTTACAGACATCCATGATGAGTACATTGCTAACGAAAGCTGATGAAGTAGCTTATTCCTTGGTGGAACAGCAGTTATCTTGCCAAAAAAAATTGTTAGTCAGGTACAAGATGAAATCCAGTGTAGTGTTCCATGTGCAATCACCACCTGTCTTCTATGATTCTTGTTAGTCTAGCCGTACAAAAGGACAAGACTCTGCAAAGTCCAGAGACTGAAGCCTTTTCTCACCCTTTAAAGTTAAGCTTCGGGAAGAAAAGTAGCAGCTGGACAGTTAGGTTCATGGTGGACATGACCTGAAACAAAGTTTGGATGTGGTCTCAAAAAGGCCTATCTTTTTGGAATGTTGTGCAGGTGAGCCTGCAAGTCAAATTCTCCTGGTCAACATTAAAAACATAAGAACTGCCACAGGTGTCAGACCATAGGTCTATCTTGGCCAGTATCCCAGGAACAGGGTATGACTAGGGTTTGTTGTTTTTGTTTTTTTTTACTGTTCCTCTCCCACTTGCAACCTCAGTATTTAAAGTCTAGGAAGTTCTAATTCAGAGGTTGTATCCCTAACTCTCATGGCTAAAAGCTGCTGATGCCCCTTTCCTCCAAGAATTTGCCCAATCTCTTTTTGAATCTAGCTAAACTGTCAGCTTTCACAACATCTGGTAGCAATGAGTTCCATACTTTAATTTAGTGTTTCTCAACCCAAAAGTTGGTCACAAGAATATATGAAAAAGTCACTAGCACACTTTAGAAATGAATAAACAAACTTTAAAAATGGATTCTCCTTTGGAGGAGAAAAATGTGGTAAACTGTGTTTTTTCCCTTGCAGGCTGGCTGAGTTGCAGCCTAAAAGGGGCTGTTTGAGCCCCCCCCCCATGCCCAACATACCCACCCACTGCCCCATACACTGGGGGGCTGGGACCTGGGGGCAGTGGGTTGGGAGTGAGCAGCACTGGGTTGGGACTGGCCATCAATGTTTACAAATGGGTCCTGCTACAAGAAAGGTTGAGAGCCACTGCTTTAATTGTACACGGTTTGAAAAAGAACTTCCTTTCGTTAGTTTTAAACTTACAAATTGCTAATTTCATTTTGTAACCCCTAGTTTTTGGATTGTGAGAAACCGTAAATAATAAATCCCTATTTACTTTCTTTTCATCATTTAGCATTATATAAACCCTTATATTCTTCTTCAAGCATCTCTTTTCTAAACTTAATAGGTCTAGCCTCTTTAGTCTCTCCTTATATGGAAGCTCCTCTACACCACTAATTGTAAGTGTGGGGGTCACAACTGGGCACAGTATGCAAGGTCTGGATGCACTATGGATTTATTAAGAAGCATACTGATACTGTTGTTTACAATTCCCTTCTTAATCCCTAATATTTTGTTTGCCTTTTTGACAGTTGCTGTGCACCGAGCTGGTGTTTTTTAGCAAACTGTCCACAACGACTCTTTCCTTTGTGGCAACAGTTAATGTAGAGCCCATCACAGTATAGGTATAGTCTGGGTTATTTTTGGCCATGTGCATCACTTTGCACTTATCTACACTGAATTCCATCTGCCATTTACTTGCCCATTTACTCAACAGTGCCATCCTGTTGTATATCCTCACAGTCCACTTTGGTCTTTAACACTTTGAATAGTATATTGTGTCATCCACAAATCTGCCCACCTCACTACTCACCCCTTTTCTAGACTGTTTATGAATACGTTAAGCAACAGTTATATCCATAAGAATACAGTTTTCCATGACAAAAGACATAAAGAAGAAAGCAGAAAGCCATAGGTCAAGTGGGGAGCCATGGGGAGTGGGAAAAACCTCATAAAACAATTTAGGACATGGTCAAGATCCTACGGAGAAATCAAGATCCCAAATTGATGGGAATTCCACCCAAACCTTGTTTCAGGGGTGTAGATTGTAGCCGTGTTGGTCTAAGGACATAGGCAGACAAGGTTCTTTGGGTAAATCTGATATTTTTTATTAAACCAACTCAAATAGTTGGAAAAAATTTTCTTTGCAAGCTTTCGGGAACAAACACCCTTCATCAGGCTGAGGAAGCATCTATATTGGATTTGCCCAAAGAACCTTGTATGCCTTTGAGAAACCTTGCCACTCTGGGATGAGAGATACCCAAGACAGCCTGCATGTGAAGACATACAGCTCATGTGAGAATTAAACAGACTCTGATATAATAACAGAAAGTCCCAAGTCATTTTGATGCAGCAAATATTGCAATGTCCTGAAACTGACCTCAAGTTAGAGAAAACAGATGAGCTACAGCTCATACAAAAAACCTCCAACTGCAAGAAATGCAGATTCATAGGCTCTCTACTATTTATCAGGAAGCTATGGACTGCCTAAGAGCACAATCTCTCTCTTAAATTTGGCTACTCATTATCTATAAGGTTCAAATGATGCAGGCTAGAATGTAGGACCTGGCACCAAATCTGTGACTGCAGCCTCTCCACCAGAGTAAGCTTCACATGTGGTTAAACAGCAGTCAGCGTAGAAATAGTTTTGATAAAGCTACTGCTATGCAGATCACTGCAGTGTAATTTTATTTGAATTCCCTTCTGACTGACATTCATTGGAACTTGAGGAAAAGAATTATAAATTTACCAGATGAAAGAAACAAATGCATTGGTGCTTCACACTGGAACTGTATACCTCAGACACTTTTGCTCAAGTTTGGAACTAAAAGGCCCACTATGGATGTATCTCATCTGTGTAATAAATTTGCTATTTCATTTAAATCACATCTTAGCTAACCAAAAACTAACTTCCATGTGTACAGAAGCACAGAGACAGCAAGATCAAGCAAGGGATATATAGCTTATTAAAAAGATGTTCTCTTAGGCAAATCTTTCTGGACATAGTCCAAGATAATGAGGATGTGAAAACTGAGAATTTGTCCTTAAATGCCTCTCATCTAAACAAAACAGCTTGAATGTCCATCATTAGCCAACATCACAGCTCTGCAGGAGGCTCTTAGTTTACAGCCTGGAAATTTCTACGTAATTAGAGCAGAATAGCTGGAAGGGGGAGAGGGATGACAATTAAAGAGCCTGTGACGGAGATTAACACAATCTAATACTATCATTTTTTTTTTTTTTTTTTACAAGAAGTTTTTAAACATACTATCCCCATCTAGAGAAGAACCATGACTCAAGAGAAGCAGGGAATGCTCCATCTCCCACCAGTGTGAGAGGGAGTTGAGGCAGCTGCAAACATATGCAGGCTACATCCAAACAGTACTGGTAGTAATAATCTGTGATGCAAATCTATTGGCTTAACAGACCCCTACAATAGACTGCATATGTGGCTAGTCACTCAGATAGATGTTATTTATAAGACCAGTAGCCACTTTTAATACATATAATTTTTGCATACAACCTGGGATCATGCTTAAGAGAGGGCCTTGTTTCAGAGTGGGGATGGTGGCCACTTAAACAACAGATAAGTTTAGGCCAAAAAATAAATTTTAAAGTGTAAGATCTATCTGTTTTAAGTTTCTGTTCCTCAGCTATTTTTTCCTAATTCATTGTCTTGTGATGTGTTGTTATAAAATGGTCTGTTTCTATTGAAGGGTTTTCCAGGATATATTTTCCCATCCTCTTGCCAGCGAGACTAAAGAGGACAGGAGACAATAAAGTTTAATGCCAGAATTCCTAGTCTGAAACTGGCATGGCTTTGTCCTTCCAAGCTTCTTTTGGTTTCGTGATCTCCGCTTCTGGGAAGTAAGATGCAGCATCTCTAGACTCATCTTTTTTGATGAGAAGACATGGGGAGTGGTGGGACATAGGCTCCTTGCACGCTCCCCTCCTTTCTCCCCTTTAATACACCCCCAAAAGGAGCCAGAGATAACATGCCTATGGGCTTTATGAGAGTTCTCAAGGGATCTTTTCCTGCCCATATGCAAACTGTATAATCACCAATTCATCAGCTAATATCAAGACTAGTTTAAGAAGGCATTTTATAAAGAACTCTTTCATAAATCACTATTTAAGCAGTCTTTAGAGCAGTCACAAGGATGACCACCAAAGAGCTCTTACATTATTTCAGCCTGGGCAAAAAACTGGATAAAATATTTCATTCTTTTTCCTCTTCTTTGAGGATATGGTTGCAAAACCAGGGGAGTTGGAGGTGCTCAGCTACTTGCAGGTCTGTGTCTACTTTATTTATGACATTTGAAATTACATGAAACATAGCAGGGTCCCTAGGAATCCCGAAGTTCTGGGTTTGATTTAGTTTTTCAAGAACTTGGCTCTAGCTATCCTTAGATTCATTTTAAAACCTTACATATAAATAATTTGCTTAACTATTTGGGATGCGAAACAATTATTTTCAATTTGGATCACACATTTTTAAGTGAGATCTAAAAACCTTTCACATCTAGCTTGCTATTTCTAATTTAGCTCAGGTCATGACTATAAATTATTACTACCTGTCAGCAATTTCACAGTCTAAGTAAAATGGCTTATTTTGGAAGGAGGTGGTTGAAAATCACACCTACACATTTGTTAGCTGTTTTAGGAAAGCCAAAGGAATTTGAAGGTGAACAACTTTCATCTTTCCTGTAGACTTGGCAGAGCGGCAAGAAGCAGCTTGCACTCCAGCTGCCAGGGTTATACCATGTACAGTTGATAACAGAGGACTTCAATCTCCAAAGAGATCAATCACGAAAGTTTAATAAGCACTACATTTATTTACAGAAGATTAAATAAGAAAGAAATGCCTTGCAGTTCAACTTTTAAAATGTATATTTTTTCTTTATTCTAAGGATCCTCATTCTAAAATATAGTCTTTGTGGGCATTATTCAGTCACAGATAGGTACAGCTAAATCAAAATCAATTAAACTCTTCTCAGAATCAAAATCCTAAGAAGCAAGGAAAAGTGAAACTGTCTTCAATGAAGAGCTTCTGCACTGTATTGTGTGGATAAATTGCTAATCACTCTTTATATACATATGAACTTGACAATATTTTACTTCACCATGAGAATAAACTTCTAGAATATTTTTTTTTTCATTTGACAATAGCAATCACTCTCAGTCTAAAATCTAACAGTACAATATAGAAGTACTACTTCATTTTAACTACAGTGCTCTATAGCATATTTGAAATCCCAGTTCAGTTTTTATTGTTAATATCAAAGCTAGACTGCAGATGCTGAATGTGACAAATGTCTTAGCTATCTAGTTTATACTGCTTGGCATTTCACCAACTAAATATAGTGTAAATGTACTGGCAAGGAGAAAAAGATAACATAATTCATGCAGGTCAAATCCTTAAACTAAGGAAGAATGGCTCTCACTAAATATAAGTGTGAACTGAGCATTATAGTTTATCTTTCATTCCTACTCATAATTTCACCATTACAGAAAGTAAAATCATGTGTAGTTTAGATTTAAGTTATTCTACTATCAAATAAAGTGCTCAGGAAATTCTGCATTTATCAGAAAATATACATAACTTCTGGATTCATTTTTTTCCAGTATTTGAATGTCTTATGAAATTTGATCCTAAGAGACATGAAAAATATTCAGTAGAAAAGCCACTTTATGTGTTTTTGCCTTTTGAGCAAATATATTACGGGAAGAAAATATGAGATAGTAGTAGAAAATGCAATAAAATCAAAGGCAAAAAGGCACATCCAAAATAAAATAAAACCTCCCTTTCACTTTAACAGTGAGGTATATGTTGTATAAGACTAATCCCCATGATTTCTCTGTGTGCACTTTCCTAATAGAAAGTTAATATAATGAAACTCTTTACTTACAAGCAAACTCCCATAGTTGAAAAGAAACTCTTCTGTTATAACTTGGGGACGGAAAACCTATTTGAACAGAGTTTGGCAAAAAGTTAAACAATCCAAAAAATATTAAACATCCTACATTTTACAAGGGATCTAAAAAATAAGCAGAATATTTATCTTTTTAATTAATAAAATTGTCATATCACTACAAGCACCAGGCTTAGTGTTTATTCTGCTATACAGCCATATCTTAACTTCAAATAAAGCAGTTAAAAAGGCAGTCAGTGCAAACTGCATTTCAGAAGCTCATACGAGTGTAATGTCCTTTGTATAAATTTGAAAAAATAATTACCTGGGATGTTACAAGATGGAGGACAACAGGCATCATGGGAAGACACACCTTGAGCTGTTTGGCCTGAATTGTTGATGGATGTTTACGTCCAGATACATTAGCTAAGGCACTGAGAATGTCTCCTGCAACAAAAGTATTGAAGTGTATTTTAAATGCAATATATTTTCCCGAACTTCACTAGTTTACTAAACAAAGGTTTTATTATTCAGAAATATTTTTCTTGTGGTTTCAGTTGCAATATGTAGAAGGATTTTGAGGATTTTCCTTAACTGAAACTCATACTGATTTTTTTTCCTCCTTTGAACTTCTAGAGGACTTAAGCCTGCCAAGTTCTCAGCAGTCTGCTCCCAATCCTTCAGAACACACAAGTATGTGCTTACCTTTGGGCATGTATACAGTTCTACCATTTTTTACAAGAGTAAAGATTAGTCTCTTATGCTTACCAGCAACTTGCACTAAACTGTGAGGATTTGGAAGGGAAGAGATTCTGTTTTTCTCTAGGAGGTAACTCTTAAGAGTGTTAAGGAGCCTAACTCTTATCCTGGCTGAAAAAAATTATCACTTACTGCCAGATAAACTGTGCCCTAATTCCACATTTTCCCCACTAATGTGACATATGATCATTTTCTTGACACTAAATAAGTGCCAAACTAGAATCTAAGGGCTGATTTCTCTTTTACTCCTATTTTTATGTCAATAGAAAGTCCATTGTGTACACACACCATTGATGCATCTCAATTTTCTGTGCAAAAGATTCAGGTGCATTAAAATGAAGTCCCACACATATCTGAACATACACCCATTGGAAGCAAATTTGCTCCCAGTGGGACCAGTTCAGTTCAGGGCTGCTCCTGCCCTGCTCTGCCCTCCTGCAGCAGCCAGAGGGAGTTCCAGGCTCTCCTGAGTGCCAGTCCCAAGCTGGCAGGGAGCATGAGGGCTGATGCCAATCTCCACGGGGAGGAGGGAGCTGTCCTAGCTGCCGGGCAGCTGCCTCCCAGCCACGTGGAGACTGACAGCTGGGACAGGTCTCCCAGCCACGTGGAGATCAAGACAGGTCCCGATCTCCACGCAGCTGGGAGGCAGGTGCCCAGCAAAGAGGACAACTCTCCAAGCCACGTGGAGATCATAAAGTGTCCCAATCTCCATGTGGCTGGGAGGCAGCATCCCACCAAGCCAAGACAATTCTCCCCGCCTCCTGTGGCTCCCTGCTGCCTAGGCTGACGTGTGCTTTGGTGCATTAGTTTAATGTGCTGAATTCTAGTATCTGTATCCACAGGTACTAGAAAACAGCGCATAAAACTAATCTACTGCACAGTAATTGCTGCGCATGTGTAGATGGTAACACTTTACTGCACATTAGTCTAATGCGCAGCAAAGCATCTTTGTAGAGGCACCCACTGATTCCAAGCAGAACTATATTTACAAAAATCTGCACTAGCGCAGTAGATGAATCATGTCATGGGCAAACACATCATTTTTCGAGGCAAAAAATCTGTAATTCTGTAATTATGTTGATAAATTCTGAAGTCTACAATCTCTTAGAAGCTATTATTTCTTCTCCACAAGAAACATTTGCAAACCATCTCTCTGACCCCTTCTGAGCATCCCAAACTCAGACGTATCAGAATGAACCACACAGAAACTTATGCAGTCCAAACCTAATTGAGTGATCAAAACTCTCAGTAGCTTTGTTAGCAGCTTTTCATGAAACATTAGAAAAGAGCCTTCAATGACTTATCTTTGAATGAAGAACATTTTTGATAACTGTCTCACAAATACTTTCCCCAAACTTAAATCAAATCTTGTGCAAGATGCTGTGTTCAATTTCATATACTATACATCGGGGTGGGCAGAATACATCCAGCCTGCCAGGCAATTTAATCCAGCCTGAGGGTGCCCACCAACTAATTGTACTGTGCCTAGCCCACACTTGTCACTCCCACCCTCATGGGTGGAAGGGCCAGGCCCTTCTGGATGGGGCTGCTGCTGTCACTGCTGCAGCTGCTGGGGGATCAGCTCCAACAAATGGATGAATGTAAAAGAACTGTATTCTGACTGATCCTGTTCTATATTAACTGTTGTCTCAAGCAAACATGACTCCATCATATCTTCATCTGAAGTAGAAGAAAGAGGCCAGAGAAAGTCTTTGTATATATGCAAAGAAAGAAAAGCAACTACCAAAGCAATGAAAATATCCATTGCAAGAGCCGTATTCCATCTCTGAATGTTCACAGGATCATAGGAAAGTACGGCTGGAAAGGATCTCGTGAAGTCATACAGTCTAGAATGTGCACTTCTTTTCCCCAAGAACACCTGTACTGAAGATTATTTACAGCACATTATATGTGCATTAAACAATTAAAGGACACATTCCGCCACACTTATTTAATGTTTCATACACTTTAAGGCCAGATGGGACCACGCAATCTTCATAATCAGATCTTCTGTATAAAACAGGCCATGGTATTAATTCATACTTAGCAGTAGCAGTGTTTTATCTGTTAAATATTCCAAGTGATTGCAATGTTCAACAAATGGAAAGAACTAGGTACCAAATGAAAAGGACAAATATGTTTATGGATTTGACTGTCATGGATAGTTAACTGTCCAAAAAGCTCATATTTTTTTCATTTATAAAAGATACAAGAAAAAATTCTATTTTTTAAGAAACATACACTTTTCTTTTGAATAGTTAAATAGAATAATCTGCCCGAGCCCAACTTGCAGTGGAGAGAGATGGTGAATCACCCTCATTTGGTATTCTGGTTTTCTGTATGGTAAGATGCATACAGTGATCACCCTTGTTGCCAATTCTGCATCAGATGTATAGGTATGCTTACCTCAGTATTTCAGTATGCCTTGCACTTCTTATAGTTATTACAGAAGAGAACTTAAAATTCTATAATTACAGAAGTTAGGTTATTTAGTTAAGCTATTTGGCAAGTTTTGAAGACAGACTGCTCTATTACAGATTTAACTGAACTTTTTAATGTGTGAGAGACAAACTGATTTCTCTTTTTTTTTTAAATATAATTTGGTGTACAGCAACATCTGCTGGAACAGAAGGGGATTAGAAGAGAGTTTAAATATATGCTTGTAAAAAAAAACAACCAAACATTAATTTGTTAATCAATAATTACATTGCTTTTAACTAGTTCCATTTTGTAAGGTATCTAAGTTTGGACACCTTTTTCACATGAGGCAATAGCATTCACCCTTCGACCAGGACATGTTTCTTCTTTGATCCCAAACAAATAGGGAGAAAATGCTTTATGATAGAAATGGACAGCTTAAAAAAATAATCAAAACAGACGACGAAAAAAATTAAACGGAAATGTCTGCAATTGGCTTTACTTTAGATACAGTAATTGTCCAAGCCATCCCATTAAAACTATACAATAGTAAAATCAGAAAATTGTGTGCAAAAACTGCGATGCAATATTCTGGGTAAATAGTAACAATATGTTTTACCTCCCAAATGAGATGAGGACCACACAGTGTGAGGTACTACATGTACATATGGTAAACCAGTTCATGCCTCAATCATTTTATAGACTGTGGATGCAATCCTGGAATTGACCCTGAATGGGCATCTGATATATTAAGTTACGTAAAGAGAAAAAAAAGCATTTGGTGTGAGGAAAACACAAACATCACATGGTCTTTGTAAATAAACTTTAAGAAAATAAAGTGACTTCTAGACCTAGCATCTTTGCAAGCGCTGCCCATTCTTTCTCAGAGACAGGTGGAGAGGCCACAGCTGCAAGTTAGGCCACTTGCCCGCCTGGCAGGTTGGATGGCTTTTTGCCTGTTCTGCCTGGAAGTTCCGGCCACCACACATCCCACCACATCTAGTGTGCCAGGGCTTTCACTCCCTGGCATACGTGTGTAGGGTGGGCAGGCTGCTTTGCCCTGGGCCCTGCACCCTGATGGGATCATCTCTGATTAACACACAGCAAGAAATAAATCTACTGTCATCTTGGATCCAAAAACCATTACACAGAGTCTTACTCTTCTCTCCTGCCTGAAGGTTGCAAGGGTCTCTATCGTTGGCCCCTTCTCTCCTATACCTTTGCACCCATATCTCTGGGGGTGGAAGTAGACAGACATCCCCTTTGCACTGCCATAACGTATTTTATGGTAGTACAAAGGCCAAGCAAACAGACACCCATACCCCTGTCAAGCCACAAATGCCCAAATTTTGTGGCCACAACATAGGTCATATCAATTTGTGTTGCTTTAATCTGTTAGGTTTATGGTGCGAGTGTGCAGTCAACCCAGAGTTGCACACATTCCACAGCCACTGCAAGCAGGCAGTCTTGAGGCTTCAGGGGTCCAATCTGGTAAGCCTTGTGAATTCCTATTCCCAGTGTATGAAGGATCAGGGCCTTAAAGCCTTGGGAATGCCTGCCTGGCTTCCCCCTTTTGGGACTACCTGTCGACACTCCAGTGTAGTCCCAGGGTTGTGGCCAATCAGCTGATTGGTGGCCCAACCCTGGCACCACATCAGAGTGTCCAACTCGCTCCAATGCAGTCTCGGGGTGGGGGGGGAGCTGGGATTTCCCTGCTTATAGAGACATATCAGAGAGATTCCTGAGGTATGTCCAGGAATGTGTTGCCCACTGTCCTGCAAGATCATTGGGAAAACAACAGGTGACGTGTTTCACCAAATGAAGCAGATCAGCTGTACTAGGTTAATCCTGACACAGCTGATTTGCTTCATTTGGCAATATCTATTTCTAGCCTGGGACATCCTGTCTGCTAAGACAGTTTTAACTGCCACCTTTGTGTTGACAACTCACAGATCAATCTCTCTGCTCTCAGAGTATTCAAACCCACATCTCATCTTTCCTGAAGCCCTTTTCTTGCACTTGAATTTATGTTCCGCCTGTAACTCCCCAAACTTTGACCTCCTCTGCCCAATCCACTATAGACTGATTCTATCCCAGCCCTTTTTCACCAAACTGGGGTCCTTGTCCTGGTCCCATTATCTTGCCTGCCCAGTCCAAATTTCTAGGCTCAGTTTCCCCAACCAGCCATTTTGAAAATCTTTCCCTCACAGTTTGCTATCCAAATCCCAGTCTTCTCATCCTCCCTACTTCTAGCCTCAGTTTTCATACACAGCTGGCCCTTCTACTCTTCCCCTTCCACAAGCCATCTACTAACTTCTATTCCTAGGTCACCCATCCCATTCCTTGGTGATTTCATTTCACCCACAAACACCTCCACAGATCCTTGTCCCTCTCTTATCCATCCACTTCCTTCTCCACCCCCACTGTTTCTTCTATCTTATTGAACCTGGCAGTCCCATTTTCCTTGTCAGTGTCTGCTACAACCAAATGACTGCCAGTTATTCCTGCTTCCTTCCCTAGGTTCCTCTCCATCTATAATCTGTGTCATCAGTCTCCAATCCCCCTTTTCACTCATTTCCCTCTCCTAACTCCAGCTTTTGATATATAAATCTTAAACAAAACAAAGCATTCTCTCAATATTCAAATGCAAAGTATCATCATACAACCAACGGTTTATCTGCACCATTTCCATATGGTGACCCCTAACTTCATACCCATAAGCACACTCAAGACCAAGAGCCTAAGAGGGACCATAGGAGCCTGGGTCCAGGTCCACTATAATGTGACTACATTGCCATATTTCTAGGACTTTTAGCACACCCAGAGCAAGACTAAGTGGGCAAGCAAAATGTGCTTTCCAGCAGTGCTTCCAGCCTTAGCTCTAAGCTAAGCCCTGAGAAACTCTGTGAAGCTAATGTCATAAACAGTAAATGATAGGAAAATAGCATCTTTCTACCTTCATATTTATTCTTTAAAAAGACATTTAAATGTTCCACAAGGGCATAAAGAAAAAAGTAAGATTAAAAAAAAAAAAATCTGTTTATAGTTAGCCAGTTCAAATTACCTAGAATTCCTGGCAGCTCCTGTACAATGTGATAGATGAGAAGATCCAGGCATTTTGACAGGTATTCATTGCCGCTTTGCTGCTCTTTTCCTGGTGTGGCCTTTCTGCTGTCTCTTTCAATGTACATCACCAGTCTACATATAAGCAAGTACAAAAGATTACCTTTCATGACAAAAAACTGATTCTGTATCTCAAAAATACTACCAAGGCAAACATTTCAGTTTGCACAGTTACAGGCAAAATTACACTTAGGTATTGTTTCTGCACCTTGTTGAAAATATTAGATGCTGCCTTCCAAACAAACAATTAAAAATACTCAAAAAACAGTGAGCTAAATTTAGCTCTATGGTAGTTCACCCTATTAGTATAAATGGAGATACAATGTATACACGACAAGTGATTTGTCCCTTACAAGTAGACTAGGGAGATACTCATTTTAAAATAATGTATTTTAGATTACAATAACATTCCAAAAAAACCCCAAACCCCTCCTGCCTACGGTAGCAAGTTTCCAAATTTATGAGCATAACATTAGGGCCCCAAATCTATTTTTAACTTCATCAGAAATTACCTGATTGTCCAGAAGAGCCACAAAGCCCAAAGAAATCAATGACTATTTTCTCACATATCACACACCCTGAAATAAGACGTACACCTTGTTTTGGGGAAAGCTGAATAAAGAAAAAAAGATTTTTGAGAGGCATGGCTCTGTCCTGAACACAGAGGCAGAGTACATGCTGCAGCATCAGTATTAACCCTTTCATTGCCACTGCTGAATTAGAAGCAAATTTTGGTCAAAAGCTAAAAGCTGGTACCAATTTGGCAGTGGCTGTAAAAGGATTAACATTATAGGTCCGACCCTGCATGGTGAATTCCACCCTCCCTCTCCAGGGCTGGCACTGAGGCAAGGTTTAGCCTTGTGCAAATAAGAGACTAGAGTCGCAGGGGTTTTCAACCTTTTTAAACAAGTGTACCCCTTCAGTCTCAAAGTTTCAGCTTCAGGCAGGAGCAGGGGCTGGGGGGGGGGGGGGCCCCCCGGGCCTCCACTTGTCCCACCACCTGGCCCAGCCAGGGCCCCACTCACCCCAGCCCTTGCTCTTGACCCACTGCCTCCCTCACTGCGGGGCCTCGACTGCCCCCCACCACAGTGGTGAGGGAGGGAATAGGACTGAGGATCAAGCCTCCCATAGAGCAGGAGGGAATGGGGCAGGGGTGAATCATTCATCCCTACCCCTGCCCCACTCCCTCCTGCACTGTGGAGATTATCCCATGAACTGGCCCAGCCAGGGCTCAATTCACAGTGAATGAGGCCCCGGCTGGGCCGGGTTGTGGGACAATCAGAGCCCAGCTGCTCATCCAGGGACACAGCACAGAGGAGCCAAAGCAGGGGGGAAAAGTACCCCCCCCCAGGTTCCCCCATGATGCACGCAGCAGCAGGAGCTGCCCACTCATGCCCCTGGATAAGCCAGCGGGCTCTAATTATCCCACAACCTGGCCCAGCCAGGGCCTCATTCACTGTGAATGGGGCCCTGGTTGGGCCGAGTCATGGGTCAATCCCCACAGTGCAGAAGGGTGTGGGACAGGGGCAGGGGTGAATGATTTGCCCCTGCTCCATTCCCTCCTGCACTGTGGGGGGCTCGATTTCCACCCCCCCCCCAAGCCCAGTCACAAGCCCAGGCTGAGCAGCTGTGGCACTGGGAGGGGGCTATGGGAGGGGTTGCAGCCACCCCAAAATTCAGTGTAGCTCTCCATAACTGCCTCCCAGTGCAGCCTGGCCCAACACCCCTGCTGGGAACAGCCCAGTGCTGCCCTGGCCCCAGCCCACAGCAGCCCACAGCCCACCTTGCCCTGTGTCCTGATCCAGGGGCACATGCCCCCCATGCCCTCCCAGGGGTGCGCATAGTGGCAGCGCTGCCGGGGGGCTGGGGAACGGGGTGGGGGCTCACATGTGGTGGCTGCTGGTGCTGACTTGCTTGGCCGCATGCTGCGCTGCTTTGCCATGGCCAGTTGTGGCTCTGCGGGCTGCTGACTGGCCTCACATCTGGCCAATTGCATGCTGCTGGGGGCAGGTACCACCCCCCCACCATTCAGACCCTACCACTCTGCTGTGGGGGTAGTGGTCAATCTGGAGAGTGAGCTGGGGTGAGGGGTGGAGAGGTGCCGCAGCGTGCTGCATGGGGCCTGCGGTGCTTGGCATATCCTTCCCCTGGGTAAGAGGTGAACGCACCAGGGAGATGCTGCTGCCACACCCCAGGGCACATTCCATCCCCGCCCACCCATGTGTACCCCTACAACCTTTTTAAGTACCCCTGGGGGTGCACGTACCCCTGGTTGGCAACCCCTGGACTAGAGCCTTCATAATGTTAAGCAAATGTAGAGAAGCTTCTGCCTAAGAGAAATGGGTCTTTGGGAAGAAAACTAGGAGAATGATCTGTCACTATTGTGCAACTCAACACAAGAATTCTGGATAGGCCTTCAAGGTTTTGTCAGGATAAAATATGAAGTAAAGAGGATATGCCATGAAGACTTGGATCTTGCCTGCTCTCCTTGCTAAGGTAACTGCTACTAGGAATTTTTGTTAGTAGATGATAGATGGATCATTGATAGATGAATCCGGGTTCATATCGCCATAGGCTCAAACAGTGGCTCTATTTAGTATATAAGGATCAGATTTAGGTCCCACTGAGGAATCAAGACTCATACATATTGGCCTGACTCTGAGGAATAAAAGTGTAATGGGGAACCAGGGGCTCCTGTTTCTTTAGGTGAGAAACAGCAGCAGGGAGATCCCCAGGTTGGGGAAGCACTGCCTCTTATGGGCTGGTTGCAAGGGAACAGGCAGCCAGGGGTTCATGGGTTACGAGTGCCAATTCCAGGGCTAGTGGCCCAGCCACAGGTTGATAGGGCAGAGCCCTGCTTGAGCAGCAAGAGCCCTGCTATGGCAGCTAGAGTAGCAGCTATAAGCCATTCATTAGAATTAGACAGGAACAGCTGTGCCTGGGCTAGAGGGTCATCTGACCCAAGAGGGGCCATGGAGTTTAAAAGCCAACATCTGGAGAAATGACAGAAGGAAGGCTGGTACTCTGCAATGAGGAAAACTCTCAGCAGGGAGAAGCAACCATGGCAGGCACTAAACGCCCAGGAAGCAGCAAAGTGAGACCCCTCCAGAAGGATTTCTAAGGAAAACTGCAGCTCTGAACTTCAGCAGCCTTAGATGGTACTAGGGTCCCCTGACCTACAGGGTGTGATTGTTCTGGAGAACTGGAAGGCTTCATACTACAAGCTTTTCATAGGCTCACACTTACCTGCAAGTGCTTAAAGGAGAGGACGAACAGAGGAACATCCAACACTATGAACCTTCCTTCACGGTCTAAGAGGTCTCACAACCTGACAAATCAATACAATGGTCCTTATGGGGTTTATCCTGTACAGAGCATAGGGACCCAGAACTAAAAGGGGCCTCCTGGGCCATAAAGTGCCTCACATTCTGTGCTTACAGGAAAAATTCTTACTTGACCCCAAATTTGTCATTTGGTTTGATCCTGAGTGGAAAAGCAGGATCTTTCAGACTGGATTCTTTGGGTTTATCGAGCTAGCAAAGGCACCAGTGAACCTCAGTCAAAAATGACCTCAGCTGTGGCTAATGTCCCAGTCCCTCAAAAACAAAAAAATCTTCCTGGCCCCAACTGATGACCAGCAAAATACAGAGTCATGGGATTACTAATCTTCCACATTACAGCTACCTTTATACCATAACCTGAAGACCAAAATTATATGCGTCCATGCCACACAGACTAAGTGGTCTTGTACCAGAATTTCCAATCTCATCATGATATCCCGTCACAGGATACTTCAATCTACAGTGGTTCTTTTTTCATAACTCACATATACAGATATCCCCTCCACTTGATTAACTACTGTCATATTTGGATGTAATAATAAACAATGTTTATTTTTTTATTTATATATTTTATGTAGTGTGAGGTTTGATATAAATATACTGTTATAATTCTTTGCCCTGATTTACTCAAGAAATTGTCAGTTGGTGTATTTCCAGCTAGGTGATAAGAGCACTTCTCACTAGGCAATGGTTAACTGCATACAAAGGACACCCTACTTAGCATACCTAACACAGACAGAGGAAGAAAAATTCTGAGAATGTTTACATGAAACAGAATATATATCAAACAATGGCCTAGTGCATACCAAAGAATACAATTGGTGCAATTAACAGGTGGATGCCAGACTTTGAAAGAAAATCATCTACCAATATAAACATGTGCCCCAGGAATTGAAACAAGGAATGAAAGTTTAGATGGAGATGATGATCAGGGGATTTAAAAAAAAACTTTTTGGGAGAGAAGAAGTTACCAGGTGTCCAGGGGAAAAGGGGAAACCAGCCAGTTTTCTATCCATCATAGAGTCCATTCATCCAGCCCATACTTCCTCCCTGGCAAACCTAGTTTAAAGTCCTCCTCACTAGGTTAGTGAGCCTATCTGTGAAGACACTCTTCCCTCTCTTTCTCAGGTTGATCCCATCTCTTCCCAGCAATCCTTCTTCTTAAAACAACATCCCATGGTTGAAGAAGCCAAAGTGATGCTGGTGACACCACCTGTGCCATCCCTAGCCCTTTCCCTTGACCAGAAGGATCAACAAGAACACAACCTGAACCCCAGGGCCCCTCACCCTTGCACCCACAGCCCTGTAGTCACTTTTGCTATGCTCAGGGTCTCCCCTGGCAGTATCATAGATGCCCACATGGATGAGCAGCATGGGGTAGTAGTCAGAGTCTCGGTAGTCCTTCTATGACATCTTGGATCCAGGCTCTGAGCAAGCAGCAGACTTTCTGAAACAACAGAAAGGTTGGCAGATGGCTCCTTCCGTCCCCCTCAAGAAGGGAGTCTCCAACCACCACCACCCATTGCTTCTTCTTTGTGGCGGTTGTCTCGATCCTTCCCACATTGGTGAAGCCTGGCCTGTCTTCCTCCACCAATGGAACATGCTTCTTCCTCTCTGTTGCTAGGGCTGCATATCTGTCCTCCAGCCAAACCACTGACAAATTTCAGTGTTTTGATAATTAGAAATCCTCTACTAATTTCCAGTCGAAGCTTATCCATAAGTAACTTGCAGCCACAAGTGTTCAAAGCACAAGAACTTCCTGTATGGTATCTACAAGGAGAGGATATGCTTTGCACCCTGGTAGGAAATAGGCCCTTGAATCTGGATCTGGAGCAACATGATGGTGGGTGCTAACTGGTACAGTACTAGGGAAAAAGATGGTGTTCTCTTGGAAGGAGCGCTAGTGGATTTCCAGTGTCAGGCAAAAATCTTGGTGCCAGAATCTGAACATATCTGAGTTTGATGGCAGAGGCATCTCCGAGTGCTCTTATTGCCTCAGTAAGGGATTTGCAGTATGCAGAGTAAGACTGGGTGGGTGGAGATTACTTTTCATTTTTCAGTCTTGAAAGCAAGTCATAAGACCCGATGTATACTCCTGAGTAGTAGCACACTTTCCTTTTTAAAGTGGTTAAAAAAGAACATTCGCCAATATCCTGAGTGTTAGAATATAGTGAGGACTGTTCGTGTATTATTTAAATAGGCTGTTAAAATTTAACCACTTAGATGTGTTTGTTTTTATTTTTTGTTTTGTTTTTAGATAAATTCTGTCTGGTAAGCATCACATGTGAATATTTATTTACTCTAGGGAGGCAAAAGATAAAAATTCATAGAACTTGTAGTATGGTCAGTTCTCTCTCATCCTGAATATGGCCTTTCTCATTTTCAAAACAGTGCAATTCTTTTCCACCTACAAACCAATATTTCATAGACATTAGGGCTGGAAGGAACCTCGGAAGATCATCGAGTCCAGCCCCCTGCCCAAAGGGCAGGAAGTCAGCTGGGGTCATAGGATCCCAGCAAGATAAGCATCCAGTTTCATCTTGAAGGTGTTCAATGAAGGCGCTTGAACCACCTCCGGTGGCAGGTTGTTCCAGACCTTGGGGGCTCGGACAGTAAAGAAATTCTTCCTTGTGTCCAGCCTGAAACGATCTTGAAGTAGTTTGTGACCATTCGATCTCGTCATCCCTTGGGGCGCTCTGGTGAACAAACTTTCCCCCAGATACTGGTGGTCATTGACACATCTTTCTTAAAAGGATCACCGGTATTTCTTTAAATTATTTGATTTCATAGAATCATAGTAAATTAGGGTTGGAAGGGACCTCAGGAGGTCATCAAGTCCAACCCCTTACTCTAGATCATCCCAGCCACAGCTCTATCTAGCTGGTAGGGCTCTGCAAAATAGCACCATTTTGCTTCAACTTCTGTTTCAATGTTTTGACAGAACGGTGTTTCATTTCATGTTTAGTTTTGTTTCAAAAGCACTGTTCCATTTCGTTTCATCAAAACAATTTCGCTGTTTCAATGCTGTTTTGAGTTTTGTCCATAGGCTATAATGGGAAAGCACAAAACTGGAGGAGGAGCAGCCTCCTGTGATCGGCAGATCAGGGACCCACACCCCCAGAGGAGTCCAGCAGAGCCCTCCTGGGGGTGTGGGTGGGAGGCTGCCGCTGCCACCTGGGACCAGCACTGGGAGCTGAGCCTGGTGGAGGGAGGTGGAGCGCAGCCCCAGTGCTACACTCCACTTCCCCCCACCAGACTCAGTTCCACAGGGCTGGGAGCCATTGGGCACTGAGCCCAGTGGAAGGAGGTGGAGCGCAATGCCATGGCTGTGCACTGCCTCCTTCCACCAGGCAGCAAGCCATTGGGCACTGAGCCTGGTGCAGGGAGGTGGAGTGCAGCCTCTCTCCACTGGGCAGCAAGTCGCTGGGCGCAGCCAGGGTTGTGCTTCACCTCCCTCCACCGGGTTCAGCGCCCAGCAGTTTGCTACCCAGTAGAGGGAGGTGGCACACAGCACCAGGACTACTCTCCACCTCCCTCTATTAGGCTCAGCACCAAGCGGCTTGCTGCCCAGTAGAGGGAGGCGGCGTGCAGCGCCGGGGCTGTGCTCTACCTCCCTCCACTGGGCTCAGCGCCCAGTGGCTCGTAGCCGCGTGGAACCCCAGCCCAGTGGTGGGAAGCGGAGTGCAGCGCTGGCTCTGCCCGCATCCTGCCACAGGTCTGGGCTCCACAGGGCTGGTGGAGCCGATGGGAGCACAGTCTGGTCTCGGGAGGTGGGCAGAGCGTTCCCATTGGCTCCATCAGCCTCACAGCACAGCCCAGCAGCGGGAGGCAGGGAGAGCCAGGGCTGCACTCCTGCAGGGCTGAGCCACATGGGGCTGCAAAGCCGCTCTGAGTACAGCCCTGGATCTGCCCTGCCTCCCACCACCTGGCTGCTGCTTCGAAACTCAAAACATTTCGAAACTTTCAAAACATTTCAACTGGCCTCGTTTTGTTTCAAGGCTGTTTTGAAGCCCTTCATTTCGTTTTAATTTCGCTGTTTCAAGCTCAAGTTGAAACAGTGTTGAAATGAAACAGGCGGCGAAATTTTGCACAACCCTACTAGCTGGGTCTTAAAAACATCCAAGTATGGAGAGTCCACAACCTCTCTGGGTAACCTGTTCCAGTGTTTTGCTACCCTCCTAGTGAGTGAGTTTTTCCTAATATCTAATTTAAACTTCCTTTGCTGCAACTTGAGACCATTGCTCCTTGTTCTGTTATCTGCCACCACTGAGAATAATCTAGCTCCATCCTCTTTGGAACCATCCTTCAGGTAGGTGAAGACTGATATTAAATCCCCTCCTCCCTTCCCCCCCGCCCCCCATCTTCTCTTCTCCAGACTAAATTAGCCCAGTTCCCTCAACCTGTTCTCAGAAGTCATGTGTCCCAGACCCCTAACCATTCTCGCTGCCCTCTGCTGGATTCTCTCCAATTTGTACACATCCTTTCTGTAGTGGGGGCCCATCATTCATCATTCTACTAACCATACCTGTGAATGAAATATACAAAACCACATAAGTCAGCTTTAACAGTTCTATTGTCTCAGGCACCCTAAAAAAATTCTCTTCCTTCTTCATGTTCCCACATATAAAGATTTTGCATACATCTTGATTTGCCCCAAAACACACCCATTATATTTAAATGGCCAAGATGAACATTGAAAAATCTTTCACTTGCTGCACACATGCCAAATATAATCAAAAGGTGCACAGCATGAACAAAATGAGTGTGTATTATTAAAGAGAGGCAAGTATTTCTTAGGGTGATATCTTTTACTGGACCATATAGTTGGCATAATGTTAGACAAGCTTTTGAAGGCAAGTCATTCTTCAGCTGCTGGTAGCTATCTGGTCTGACGGCTTATTATTTTTTGTTTTCTCAGTTGTAGCAGGATTGTGAGAGGTGGTAGTGACCTGGTTGTAGAAGTATTCTTTCAGGCCAAGTCTGTGAAAGAATTCTTCTAATTCTCCACATATTAGTATCTTGTTCTTGTCAGGGTTTTTTTTTCTCTTGGCAGAAGTTCAAGCCTTTGGAGAGTACAAATATTTTAGACTGGGATAGTGTGTATTGTGGCAAGTTGAAGATGTTGGTATTCAGAATGCTGCTGTCTCGATTCTGCTGTCTTGTGTGCTGCTGGTATGCTGCCTGTGAGGTGGCTTTTGTTCTGACAACTGATCACAACAGGATAATACTACTCAGGTATTATTAAATAATTATATATTATTTGTAATTATTAAGTAACAACTATTAAGTCATTATAATATTAATACTCAGGTATTTTAAGGCAGGAATAGCTCTAACCCAGTGTTTATTAACCTTTTTAGACTCAAGGAACCCTTGAATAGACTCAAAGCACCCCTCAGAGAATACTCTAAGTTTTCACTTGTTTTTTTTGACTACAGGAAAATAAATGAGCAATTCTTCAGTTGCAAAAAACTCATCACAAAAGGAAATAATGTTTTTTAACACTACAGATTCCTATTTGTAATCTCTGGATTTATCATGAGAATTATGTTTACACACCTTACAGTCCTAACATTGCTTGGCACCCCATAGCACTCTTGAAAGGATCTCAAGGCACCCCTGGGTGCCAGGTCCCCTGGTTGAGAATCACTGCTCTAAACATTAGGAAGAATATACACATTAGGAAGAATAAATCACTCTCTGAGAAGTTGACCGTATAAATACATTCATTTTCCAGAAACTGGTGATATCCATGACACCCTGCACATCACTCTCTTGTAGGTTAACTTAAGAAATATTAAAAATAAACACTTAACTTTGGGGAACATAACAGTCAAGATTTCAATTGTTTTTACCTTGATATAATTTATTGGCTTATATGCAGGCATCTACAAAAAACACCCTGATTCTAAAAGAGCACTCTGCAGGTTTTTTTAAGTGTTAAAAAAAATCTTCCTGATTCCTTCAAAATTAAAGAAAGATTTTAGACACTACTAGATTACCTGCTTAATATTTTCCTTTTCTTATTTACAAAATGAAGAAACTGTTCTTAAGTATAACAGAAAAATATCTGTTCACACAGATATTTATAAAAAATTGCTTTCAAAAGAATCAGTCTATGATATTCTTTTATGCAAACAACATATACCATTATGCACAAAGAGATAAAACTGTTCCCAAGTATGGTTAGTTGGAACTACTGGATTTAAGTCTTATTTGAGAAATCACACATTTTGGTGAGTCAGATATCCATAAGTCACTTTTTCTCATTTAAAAGATATTCGCTACATACTCAGGTGGAGGGCCAGGAAGGAAGGAAACAAAGGAAGAAAAGCTATGTCAGTCAACCAAAGTACCCCGTATCAGAAATACATCTTTAAATACAGTCTTAGAGAAGACAGTAGACCTTGGTAGGACAAGGACTGTGAGCAACCCAGACATTACAATAACCTCTTGCAGCTAGAGTTCCAGTATGCAGATATGAAGGGAGAGAGTGGAGGCAAACAGAAACCCACTCATAAGATCTTCTAGCTAAATGAATTTTTGCTTAATAGGCACCTAAAAAAAAAAAGTCCATAAAACAGAAAGACAATTCTTTATACTTATATACAATTATTGTTTAACCTCTTAAAAGTAAAACATTTATAATTGAAAATCTGAATGTAGTAATATTTCTTCAACGGAAGCACATCTAAACACTTTAATACATGTTACTAAAAACAAAAAACTGAAAAAGAGGAACAACTCTTGAAATATCCAGTCAGTGGAAACAGATAGGATTATTTAGGGTATTAGGGTATTCTGATAGTCTGGAAGGAATTTTGATTTTGAAGTTCTCCTGTCAGTCTATGTAAATTTGAAAGTCAGGTCAAACTTTCACCTTTTGTGTATGGTGAAATTTTATACAGTCCTGCTGACATATGCCCCCAGAAAAGGAAAGAACAGTATGGAAATTAGCCTATAAATTCCCTACTGGTGTAATAAAATAAATTTTCAATGGGTGAATATATTTAATGGTAAGAAGGCATGAGGTTTTTTGTATTCATTTTAATAATTTACATTATTACTTTTTTTGGTAAAGTCTGGTTAAAATCTTTTTAATTTGAACAAAAAGAGACTAAAGGATAAACATATGATACATAAATATATCCTTGCTTAAAATAATAGGTTTTATTACCATATGCTGTCTTTTATTCATTTGATGTTTATGATGAATTTAAGGACAATGTTAAGAAAGGGGTACTGAATAACAGGAAAAGGCACTCGGAGTTTGCCCACATCCTGCTGGTGTAACATTTATGGTGCAGAAGCAATTTGGTGGCAAGCTGAAGTTTGGTGGGATGGGCAAGTCACTGCGTTAAGTGTAGGTCCAGTGTTTCCTGTAGATAATACTGCAACAAACAGAACTATTTAGTTTTGAGAACTCATTAAAGGGTTAGAACTTGTCAGCAAGCAACATAACGGGACTGGAGCATCAGTGAATATGGATAATAGGGATGAAGCGAAAGAAAAGGACAGGAGAGGGAGATGAAACAAAGACCAGGAGTGAGTTTATAGCTGTTCTGGCAAAATAAAAACAACATGCAGAAGAAAAGATACAAAAATATACATGATTACACTGGGAGAGATCTGCATTACCAGTACCTCATGGACCTATAGTATATTACAAAGGATTTCAGTTCAAGAGTTACTCGTCCAAATTTTGGAGTTGAGTGCATAAACCCAGAAGGCTTCTTTGAAACTCTCACTCTTATTTCATAGAATCATAAAGAAGAATAGAGCTGGAAGGGACCTCCAAAGGTCATCTTGTCCAACACCCTGCCTGAGGCAGGATCATCCCTATCCAAACTATTTTATAGAAACTATAATCTAAACTCTCCGTAAGACTACTGTCAACCCTGACACAGGTAAAGCAGGGGAATCATAGCAGCCAGTCAACGTCCTGCTTCTATGAAATGTTGTCTATATATGCTCAAGAGATCCTGGGTACAGGGCCACACCCCCTCCTACAGAGGAAGGCAAAACCCCCCTTGATTCTGTACCAATCTGACCATGGGGTAAAATTACTTCCTGACAACAAATATGGTGATTGGTCTGACCCTGAGTGGAAGGGCAAGACCCTCTAGCCAGGAACCTGTAGCTTAGGTCTCGGGAGAAGCACCGGCACTCCCCAAACTCCCCAGCTGTGGCTGTAGCCAACAACCAATTCGTCTGAGGAAGGCTTAAAAATACACTGACACATGTAGCAGTAGCAGGGGGTAGGGGGTGGAATCAACTAGCAGTGCCTAGAAGTATGGGATATACCCATAGTAGAACACAGGCACACCTACGCCTAGATGAGCCTCAAACAGTGGCTTGTCCAGCTTCTTCTTGAATGCCTCCAGTGATAGAGTCCACAACTTCCCTAGGCAGTCTATTCCACTGCCTCACTATTCTAACAGTGAAGAAGTTTTCCCAGATAGCCTATCTAAACTTCCGTTGCTGCAACTTCCAACCATTGGACTGTGTTCACCTTTTCCACAAGCTGAAAATGCCTAGCTCCTTCAGCCTCTCCTCATATGACTTGCTTTCCAAGTCCTTTATCATCTTTGTTGCCCACCTTTGGACCCTAAATTCTTCATGTCCTTTTTAAAATAATATGGAGCCCAGAACTGCACACAGTACTCTAGATGAGGTCTAACCTGTGCTCACTGGAGCGGCACAATTACCTCCCACATTTTGCACCTAGTACTTCCATAGATGCATCCCAAAACCACATACAACTTTTGTGCAGCTGCATTACACTGCAGGCTCATACTGAGTCTATGATCTGCATTTGCTCACACTGAACTTCATTCTGTTAGCTCCAGGATCAGCCTTTCCTCCTCCAGATATTTGCAAACAAATTTCCTTAGGACATGCTCCAGTAACTTACCAGGTACTGAGGTGAGGCTAATTTGTCCGTAGTTCCCCGGATCCCCCTTTTTGCCTTTTTTAAAGAGGGGCACTACATTGGCACTTTTCCAGTCCCCTGGTACCTGACCCATCCCCCATGACTTCATGAAAAGCACTGCCAAGGACTCCAAGATCTCCTCTGACAGTTCAATTCAGTACCTTGGGATGAAGTTTATCTGGCCCTGATGACTTGAATTAATTTAGACCCAACAAAAGTGCTCTAAGCATCTCTTTTGTTATCTCTTCCCTCTGCTAGTCCCCTTTCTTTTTCAGATAATTCTTATTAGGTATCTGGCTTCAGCTTAATTTTTTTGAAGAAGACAGAGGGAAAGTAGCTGTTGAATAGCTCCACCTTCTTTGCATTTTTTGTTAGGAATTCCTCCTGGCTTGTTAACAGAGGACCCACAGCTTCCTTGGTCCTTCTTTTCTAGCCAACGTACTTATAGAACCGTTTGTTGTCCTTAACCTCCTTTGCCAGGTGCAGCTCATTCTTTTTTTGTTTGTTTTCCTGATTTTGTCCCACCAGGTTCTTGCTATTTCTTGGTATGCTTCCTTGGTGACCTGCCCATTCTTCCATTGCCTGTATGCATTCAAGACATTTTAGAAACTCCTTGTGCAGCCCCATTGGTCTCTTGCCATTCTTCTTGTGCTTCCATCATGTCTGGACAGTTTCTTGTTGGTTTTCTTATCCGTACTCTTTAGAAGCACCCAGCCCTGTTGGGAGCCTTTATTCTTCAGCCTATCTTCCCATGACACCATGCCTATTAACTCCTTGAGTCGGAAGAAATCCAACTTTTTTAAATCTAGCAATTTCTTAGGTTTTAATCTTTATACTATGATCACCTCTTACACTTTTGATGCACTGGGTAGCTACAGCAGCCTGATATTAGTGTTCTGAATGGGTGTGCGTGCTGCATTGCCACTTAAATGGGCCAGGCTGATTCCTACATCTTGCCTCAATCTTCTGAAGAATGACAGGTTTTGCCTTGTCTTACCCACTAAAGAATTTATGCAAGTTACAAACATTTGGGCAAAAATTCCAGATATTGCTGTGCGTCCTGTAGGGCTGTGCGAAGCTGTGGTCTCTCATTCGATTTGGTGGAGATTCATCCCAATTCAGTGGCCAAATCTCCAAATCTGAATCGAATCAAAGGACCCTTTAATCTTTCCAAATCAAATCGGAACCCTCTGAATTGATTCGGAGAGATTCGGAAAGATTCAGCGATTTGGATGTAGACACAGCTTTAAATGTTTTTTCTATATACCTCAAGGGCAACAGGTGGCTCGTGAATGCTGCGATGCTGGGGTGGACGGAGTGTCCCACAGGAGCACCAGGAGCTCCCCAGTGTGCTCAGCAGCAGACCCAGAAGTGGATCAGAAGCACTTCTGGTCCCCTGGCCCCCCACTTCCAGTCCCCCGGCTCCCCGCGCCCCCCTGACTTGGCATTTGGTGCCTCCTGGGTCTGGGGAGGCTCCCCAGCAGACCCAGAAGTGGACTGAAAGTACTTCCAGTCCACTTCTGGGTTCACCGACGATCTTGCGTTCCACCCCCCCCCCCCCCCCCCCCCCCGGGCGGG
>NW_005842487.1:492517-527115 GCF_000455745.1 Alligator sinensis | reverse complement strand
CGTTCCATCCACCCCAGCATTGCAGCATTCACGAGATGCACCTGGTACCTCGAGGTATGTAGAAAATACATTTAAAGCTGTGTCTACATCTGAATTGCTGATTCTCTGAATCGGCATTGAATCTTCAGATTCAGATTCAGCCAAATCGAATCGGGGACAGTGATCTGAATCAACTGCTTGAATCACTGTCCCATATTCAAGCCAAATCCGAATCCAAATCAAATAGGGCCCGTTTTGCACACCCTTAGTGTCCTGCTATTTGCAAGTGGCACAAATGTCTGTACCAGGATACACATTGGTTCTTTTTCATTGTATATTCCCTGTTATGATGTGGTCATTTTGAGCATCTATAAGTAATTTATACCTATCAACATTTTTAACTTTTCAATATCATTACCAAGGCAAATTTTCAGTGGAAAAATGTTTTATTATTGCATCTTGCTGTTCGACTTATACCTAAATCTGTTATATTTAAAGCAAGTAATATTATAATACTCTTTTTATTGGTAATTATATAGGAGGGAAATAATACAGCAATTATGCTGATACTTAAGATGACCTAATTCTAAAATAGCTAGGCACTTCAAAACAGAATACAAACCTTGCATGTGTTAAGTTCTGTTTAGCTGAAGCATGACTTTAAAAGTGTCTACCCAAACCTTCAAAATGTAGTTATTACTTAAATTAGAAGGGCATGATGTATCTGTAAATCAGTTACTCCAGCTACTGATTGAACAGCTATTTTTATACACTAAAGGAAAGATGCTTGATAAAGCCCTAAGAAATTGTATGCGCTTCCAAAAAATAATACTGAGCAACAAGCTGTGAAAATTTACAAAAATTACAGAGCACAGTTGTTTGCTTCAAAATTTAACACTGTATTAAATTGCATGACGACTACTCTTATGAAAACAACATTAGAGAATTCCAGAAAATATTCTTAATTTATGGTTTATGTCAACACTCTATGATGCTTTGTGCTAAATGGGGAACTTAACTAAATGGGGAAATTAACTTTGGCTCTGATCCTAGAAAAACTTACATAAAGGTTGATTTCATGCATTGTGAATCCTGCATTTACCCAAATCCAAAATGACTGAATTTAACACCCCCCTCATAATTAGATTCTACATGTGGAAAATGTATAATTCATTTATCATTTATAATTTTTAAAATAATTTTCCATGTATAGAATCTAATGATGGGAGGCCTGTCTTAAATTCACAACCCCAACCCCCAGTGGGGCAAACAGTGGCATGGGGGGGCAGGCAGTGGAGAAGTCAAGTGGCCTGTCTCCCAGCCCTTGCTGCCTGTTCCCTTTTGTAGTGCCTGCAGCTCTTGGCACCTGCTTCCACCTGCCTCCCCCAACAGCTTGCCACCCCTGCTGATGCCCCAGTCTTGCTCCAGGCCAGAGCACATGATTGCTCTGGCCCCAGGCACAAAGCACATGGTCACTCTGGACCATGTCCAGTCAGGCATCAGTGGCTGTGGCTGCGTCTGCGGCAGCTCCTATCCTGGCCCTGGACTAGAGCTGGAGCAAGAGCTGGACACACAGACAATATGTAAGCATTGACAGTGGGAGGGCACAACTCTGTGCCGCTGCTGCCACCCCTGCTGCCGCTGGGCATGGGCTCTGTCCAGGCTGCAGCCCCATGCCCCACTGTAAGTATAGAAATCTGGGTGGGGGCACATGCCCCCGTTTCCCCCCCACACCACGTCATCTATGGCTGGAAGCCCTGCTGCCACTGATGCAGCCTGGCCAGACAGGCCAGAGTGACCATATGCTCTGTGTCCTGGGACACAGTGGGTCTCAGGCAGGGGATATGAAGGACAGTGAATGAGTGATAGGGGGTAGGGAGGGCAGATGGAACTGGGGGAGGTGAAAGGGAGCAGAAGCTGCAGCTCCGACTCTGACCCTAAGCCTGGGTTGGAGATGGAGTCAGAACTGGAGCAGCTACCTGCCACTCAACTTGTACTTAGCTCCAAGAGGAAGAGATGTTTCCCCCCGTGTTGTACGAGGGAAAAAACGCATCTTGGATTTGAGTAAATATAGTAACCCAACTGATTCAAAGGATAAACTCAAAGAGCATAAAGATAAGTATGTGTGTAAGCTTTTGATGGATAGGGATCTAGTACCGTGAATAAGAATAGTTGCTTCTGGGCTTACAATATAGGTGCTGTGTATAGAATACAACACTCTGCTGTATTTAATAATTTTGTCAAACTCAAGATAATTCAAGGAGTCTGGTTTAATCAATGGGGGCAGAGGGTTAAATTGGAATATTTACTATCTGAGAACACTTTAAAGAAAAACACCCTAAACCCAGGTCTGTATTTGATCAGTGATTTAATCTTATTCTGTTGCTTCAGGTTTTTAAGGTCTATTTTTTGGTCATCCTTTGTATTGAGATATACTCAAGATGTGGATATCATTGATTATAAAATCTACTCAACTTGCTAGGTGAATACTGATGTGTGGAAAACTGTTTTTCTGTGGCAAGAGAATGAAGCATCAGCTTCACATTTGTTAAAGACTAAACAAATATCTTCAACTTTGTTGCTGGAGTAGAGAGCAAATAGATCAAGCTAGAGAAATCCAGACATCCAGCCTTGTTTCCCTGTAGTTAAAATCTCAAAAAGGATGCAAAAATCTACAGACAGTTAACGCATCCACAAATGCATTAACTGTCAAGATTCGTTATTTACACTACATCACATTAGCCATGAACTATGCTTAGCACTAGTCAAAATGGATACAATTGTTACATTACTAAATGCATGAGAAAACTCTTCATTCCCTACTCTTCTTTTTTACATCAGAGAACACAACACCAGCAGAGTCTCGGTCTCCCTATGCCTGATGAAGGGTATTTGTGCCTGAAAGCTTGCAAAGAACTTTTTTCCAACTATTTAGTTAGTCTAATAAAAGATATTTCATCTACCCAAAGAACCTTGCCTGTTCCATTCTCCACGTCAAATGCTCAGAGCACCATGAAAACCAGTATGCTGAAAGGGACAGAGCCAACTTGATTTATTTTTTATTTAACTAATTTTAAAAGGATATCAATTTGGATTCACCTAGGAATCACATCTTAGATTTTTTAAATATTGAAAAATGTTTATAAGGGTTGGTCTACGTTTTTTGCTGTATTCATACAGGTTTTTTGGGTGGGTGCGTGAGAAACAACATCAAATAGGTTGTCTCTCCCATAAATGCCTCTAAAATAGTAGTAAGCAACAGTTTCCCCTACCAGGAACACACACACACACACACACACACACACACACACTTTCTGTCCCCCCCCAGCTTTGGAGAAATATAATGAGCTGTGCTCTGCCATATTAAGCACTTCTGACAAGTATACGTAATGACAATTGTGCTAAATAAATAAAATGTAAGTGTCCTGGGGCAAGCAAATGACATTCTTTTATGGTTGGAAAGCACCTGGCACATGGCAGACATTAACTGGAGTAAAGTACATAACAATATTTAACTTTTGGGGGAAATCAATCTGCATTTAACGAGGGCTTTTTTTTTTTTAGTTGCTTCTAGTAACACCAGGGTGGTTAGTAAGTATTACAGAATAAAGAATGAAACAACTGAAAAAACATAGTGATGTTGACAGAGAATTTGTTTTAAAAGAACTGTCAGCGCTTTCAATCTCAGAGTATAAAAAATGAGTTCTGATCTATGTATATAGAACATCAAGGGCTATAGGCTGTACAGGAGGGAAAGAACAGGGAAAAAAGGCGGGGGTGTGGCGCTCTATGACAAAGAACAATTCACATCTTCAATGAGCAGCACTGGGTCAGAGGAGGGGCAGACTGAAGGTCTCTGGGTCAGAACACAAGGAGGTCAGGGGGAAAGGGACCTAACGGTGGGGGTCTACTACAGACCACCCAACCAGGGAGAAGAGCTAGACTGGGAATTCTCAGGTAAGCTCGCAGAGGCAGTTAAGTCAAAGGATGTGGTCATCATGGGTGACCTAAACTATCCGAACATCTGCTGGGAAGAGCATTCAGCCAGGTCTGACCTCTCATGTAGGTTCCTAGCTGAGTTACAGGACCTCCATCTAACCCAGGAGGTGCACAGTCCCACCAGGGGAAATGTCTTGTTAGACCTGGTCCTGGCCACAAGCGACTACCTGGTGAAGGGACTGAGGGTGCTCGATCACCTGGGCAATAACAATCATCGCCTACTGAAATTTACCATCCAGCGCAAGGTGGCAAAGCCCTGCAGCAAGACAGCAGCCCTGGACTTCAGGAGGGTGGATTTCATTGAGCTAAGGAGACTAGTTGTGGAGGCATTGAGGTCCCGGAGGGGTGTCCAAGAAAAGTGGGAGTCCAAGAAGAGTAGTATTCCTGAAGGAGACGATCCTCCAAGGTCAAAGGGTGGCTATCCCAACATGGATCAAAGGGGGCAAGAGTGCTCAAAAGCCCCTATGGCTAACCAAAAGCATCCAGGAACATCTCAAAGCTAAAAAGAAGGTGTACACCCAATGGAAGGGAGGGGCCATCACCAGGGAGCACTATACCTCTGTTGCTCGGGATGTAGGGGGGCTGTTAGGAAGGCCAAGGCAGAGATGGAACTGGGACTAGCAACCTGGATCCAGGATAACAAGAAATCCTTTTTCAAATACATATGGGGTAAAAAGAAGGTTCCGGGTAATGTGAGGCCTCTGCAGGACATGCTAGGAAATCTGGTGGTCTCACCAGACGACAAAACTAACCTTTTTAACAATTTTTTTGCCTCCATTTTTCTGAGCAGGGACCAGGTCATCCCCCCACCAGGATCCCCAATGGTCCCAAGGGAGGCACAGCCAGGACCAGGGTCAGTGAGGACCTAGTCAGGGAAATTTTGGAAGGACTGGACGTGTTCAAATCAGCAGGTCCTGATGATCTCCATCCCAGAGTGCTGAGGGAATTAGCAGAGGTCATTGCGGGACCCCTGGCACAGCTTTACGAGCACTCATGGTGCTCTGGTGAGGTGCCAGAGGACTGGAAAAGGGCCAATGTGGTCCCCATTTTCAAAAAAGGGAGGAAGGAGGACCCAGGAAATTATAGGCCTGTTAGTCTTACCTCGGTCCTGGGGAAGCTCTTTGAGAAAATTATCCAGGTGCACATCTGTGAGGGGCCAGCAGGGGAGTACATGCTTAGGGGCAACCAACATGAGTTACATTAGAAGCAGGTCCTGTCAGACCATCCTGGTGGCCTTCTATGACCAGGTCACAAAATCCTTGGATGCAGGTGTCGTGGTGGACATAGTCTTTCTGGACTTTAGGAAGGCCTTCGACATTGTGTCTCACCCCATTCTAGTTAAAAAAATTAGGAGATTGTGGTGTCGATGAGAGATTGTGGAGTCAGATGGGTCTCCAATTGGCTGGAGGGCTGCACCCAGAGAGTGGTGGTGGACAGGTCATTTTCAACCTGGAGGGATGTGGGCAGCTGGGTCCCCCAGGGCTCAGTCCTCGGGCCCGCACTGTTCAACATCTTCATCAGTGACTTGGATGAGGGGGTGAAAAGCACCTAGTTCAGATTCGCAGATGACATTAAGATGTGGGGAGAAGTGGGCACGCAAGAAGGGAGGGACAGGCTGCAATTGGATCTGGGCAGGTTACAGGGATGGGAGGATGAAAATAAGATGGGATTCAATACTGACAAGTGCAGGGTACTGCACCTAGGGAGAAAGAACCAGCAGCATACCTACAGGCTGGGGAACTCCCTTCTCATCAGCACAGAGGTAGAAAAGGATCTTGGAGTAATTACAGACTCCAAGATGAACATGGGCCACTAATGTGAGGACGCAGTCAGGAAGGCTAACTGCACCTTGTCTTGCATCCACAAATGCATCATGAGCAGGTCCAAGGTACTCCTCCCCCTCTACATGACATTGGTCAGGCCACAGTTGCAGTACTGCATCCAGTTCTGGGTGTCGCACTTCAGGAGGGATGTGGACAACATTGAGAGGGTCCAGAGGAGGGCCACTCACATGATCAGGGGGCAGCAGGGCAGGCCCTATGAGGAGAGGCTACGAGCCCTGAATCTGTTCAGCCTCCAAAAGAGAAGGCTGAGAGGGGATCTGGTGGCCATCTATAAACTGGCCAAGGGAGACCAGCAGGCAAATGAGAGAGTCCCTGTTCCCGCGAGCACTACTGGGAGTAACAAGGAACAGCGGCCATAAGTTGATGGAGAGTAGATTCAGGCTAGATATCAGGAGGCACTACTTCACAGTCAGGGTGGCTAGGATCTGGAACCAACTTCCAAGGGAAGTGGCGCTCACTCCTACCCTGGGGGTCTTTAAAAGGAGGCTAGATAGACACCTTGCCAGGGTCGTTTGACCCCAGCATTCTTTCCTGCCATGGCAGGGGGTCGCACTTGATGATCTGCTCAGGTCCCTTCCAACCCTACCAACTATGAAACTATATAAAGAATGACTGATCAAGCTCCATCCTAAAAATAGCTAGGTTCATTTTGTTCCCTCCACTACTACTAGAAAACAGCTACAAAAATATCATTATAAGGATAAACTCAAAGAGTTTCTCTTTTATATTTAGTAACCAGGTTCTAGTCTCAAACCTGAATTTATTCATACCCAATTTATATCTATTTGTTCTTGCTTTAGTTTGTGTTCGGTTTCTTTGCCGGGTTTCTTTAGCATATTTATAGAGGGCCATCACATTCACTCCTAGCCTTCATTTTGCTAGGCTAGACAAGACAAGCAATCTCTTACTCTCCTCTTGTAAGACAGAGTATCCATTTTCCTGATCATCATAATAGCCCTTCTCAGCACCGATTCCAGTCTGAATTCCCCTCACCTTTTTTTTTTTTAAATCATAGCTGATCAGAATTATTCCAGATAAGCGGGCAGCTGGATTAGATGACCTCATTAGGTCCCTTCCAGCTCTATTTTTCTATTGTAAGGAGTGACCTAGAAACCACTACTCAAAGACGAAGCAGAAGAGAATGTTATGTGACGAATGCCCATCTGCAATGATAAGGAGGAGGCAGTCTTAGATAAAGAGGGCTTGAAAACAAAAAGAAAAAACAGGGAACTGGGTTAAAAGGGCTCATTAAAATACTAAAAATCACGCCCCTAGGTGGGGAAAAAGTATGCTAATGAAACATACATGTATGTAAATGAGATACATGGCTAAAACACAGGTATAGAGACATGCTCAGTAAAGAACTTCTTGCGTCACTCACTTATAACCAATCAGCAAACAAGCATGCTTATGAAGGCTCAAAAACTCCTGTATAAAAGATGCTTAGATATAGTAATCTGGTGTGCTTGTTACGTGAAATTATTCCGCTCGCACCTTTTATTGCTAGCAATAAACCTTCTTTGTACTTTCACCCCTGGTATCTTTATTGGCCTTTGCATACCGAGCATGATCCCAGACTTGAGCTGGGGCACAACACTATGATCCTAGCTGATCCTAGGTGCCTTGTTCAGTGATACACATACTCTCCATCTCTACAAGAGATACCTCTCCTGACACATCTTAGGATTTCTTTTGCCATCTTCATAGCCATATCACATTGGTGATCATGTTATCAGCCAGCATATTCAAGTCTTTCTTCATTTAATAGGCTATCAACCTTTTTTATTAATCCCTAGGTGCATTATCTTGCTCATATCCAGGTTGTAGCCACTTTGGTCTAGAGGAAAAGGCAATCAAGACTCATAGTAAAGATGGTATCTTTTATTAGACCAACAAGATTTCTACCCAGAACCTTCACAGTCTTTCTCCAATGGCTGATGAAGGGTGTTTGTGCCCAAAAGCTTGCAATTAAAGAATTTTTTTTGCAAAAATCTTGTTGGTCTAATAAAAGATATTATCTCTACTACGAGTACTGATTGCCTTTACCTTGCACCCTGTACTACAGTATTATATCTCACCCTACTACTTTCCCCAGTCCTCTCGGTCAGGGCTGTCAAACATATGGCCTGCAGGCTGAATCTGGCCCACGAAGCTGCTCTATGCACCCTGCCAGACTACCAGTGTGATCTGGGGGAGTGGCCTGCCACAGAATCAGAGGCTCTCGTACCCTGGTGAACATAGTGATTGGCAGCAGGACGATAAGCAATGGCTGACAGAGTCCCAAACATCTTCCAGCCACTTCACTGCCTCAGCCCTACCTCTCTAGCCACTAACCCTTGCCGCAAGCTGGAACTGGAGCCAAAGCTAAAGCCACTGCTGCAGCACAGGGCACGCAGCAGTGTCAGCTGCAACTCTGGCACGGGGCACATAGCAGGGGGCTGGTACTGCCGTCATGTGCCCTGGGTCAGAGCCAGAGGTGCCACCACCACTGCCCTGTGCTCCAGATCAGAGCAGAAGCTGCCAGTGCCACATGCTAAGGGTTGCAGTCAAAGCTGCTACCACTACCATGTGCTCCAGGTTACAGCTGGAGCTGCCACAGCAGCTTCCTTATGCCCCAGACCAGAGCTAGCCAGCAAGAAACCTTGCAGTCTGGATCTAGGAGAAGGCTCAAGATGAGTCCCTGCTCCTCCTGAATTCCTACTCTCCTCTGTATTTATGATACTTCCCAACTGCAAATCAACAAATGGTATTACTTGGTACTCCCTTTTTTGGTACCAAAACCATTCCTGAAAATATTAAAGACCAGACTCCAAACAGTTCTTTAAAGAATTCCATTAGTAATCTCCTCCATCCCAACAGTTCTCTTTTTATACAACTCATTGTCATCTCCACTTTAGATAGTTGTTTATCCACTTTCCAATACTTACTAACTTAGTCTGACCAGATCTAGGTTTAGAAAATCCACGATGAGTGTCATCCCATTTTCTATTTTCTCCAGCTGTTTAATTCTTCTTTCCTTCAAAATTCACTCTAAAGCTTTGCATGCTACTAAGGTAAGACTAGAGGGTTACACTTACTTGGATCATTACCTTAAAAACCTTTTTAAAAACAGGTACTACACTTGATATTCTCCAATCATATAGTCCACAAATAGTAAAAACATATTGTAAGATTTACTAAAAGTCTTTTACTGCTGGACTTATGATTCCAGTGTCACTTCCTTCAGAATTCCAATTCACTGACTTGAGTGCATTACGCTATTTAAGGTGCCTTGAACCACAGATATAAGAATTCTTATTTCCCTATTCATTCCTCACTTCACCACCCTGTTTTTTCCACCATTTTTTCCATCACTGTACTTGTTGAAAACAGGGGCAAAGCATTCATTTAGTTTTTGGCGCATACCAAAATCATTTTTAATCCTCATTGTATAGTAGACCTACTTTTCCCCCCCTGTGTTCTTCTTCTACTTATATGGCTGCATCCTTTTTTTTAAATGTTTTTCTCCCTTGTTTTGGCTAAAAAGTCAGATTATTTTGGCACCTTTAACTTAAGAGTATTCCAAACCTCCTCCACATTCAAACACTAGTAAATTTTACTTCGCTAGTTCCCCTAATTAGTCAAAGTTTGCCCTTTTGAAATCAAATAACTTAGTTACAGAGATATTTTTCTTTATTCTTCCTATTAAAATTCATCTGTACCACTCATGAACTCTCAAGACACCATTATTTTCTAAAAATAGCTCTTCTATAATGTCCTCAATTCTACTTATTAACAAATACTTCTATAACATGCTCACTTACCAAAAGTAAGTCTAAACTCAAATAGCATCACTGTCTTGGTCCAGTAACAAACTGTTGAAGCAATCTGTTGGTTTTCACATCTTTACCTCTGGAAAGAATCACAGATAATCTTGCAGTATTAGATGACCTGACTTAAAGGATGACGACAGACAGGCAGATCCCTGCTCTAATTCATGGCACTTTGCATTGAGCACCATGAGTTAGAGCAACCCGCGAACCCAACAGACATTTGCCTGTTGGGTAGGGGGTGAAGGGAGGGAGGGAAAAATCGAGTCTGCCTGCCTGTCCTGTGATTAGGGCTGGGCTGGGCTGACGCAGCCCCCACCCGCTCTGACCCAGCTCCAGTGCTGTCTGCAGGAAGGGAGGGAGGAGGGAAGAGGACAGGGAGGGGGAACTGCAGGCTGGGTTTTACCCAGCCTGGACTGAAGGGGTGAAGGACAATGGGGGACCATGAGGCACGGGGGGGGGGGGGGTCCAATCCATCCACCCTGCATCCAGCTCAGACTGGGCAAACCCAAGCCCACAGCTTCCCCTCTCCCCTCCCTTCCTGCAGACAGTACCAGGGGAGGGGCTAGGCTACATCAGCCAAACCCCAATTGCGCTGACAGACTGACCCTAAGAAACAAGTTCCCTCAGGTGCTCCACTTTGGAGCATCTTCATCTGATCCCTCATTAGATGAGGGTTAATTTCTTGCGCAATCAGCCACTTTTAAAGTGATATGCAGTCATGCATATGTGTCATAGTATGATTGTAGAGCACTTTCAGGGGGATGACCACACGACAAATATAACTTCTGTCTGTGCCCAGGACTATCAGTAGATTCTTCAGAAGAATAGCTAGGCAGCTCCATGTCCTGTGCAGCCATGAAACACTACCGTCTCTGTGGTCACAGCTATCTTTGTGCCCTCCCACAAAGTTGGCACTGGGGCTCCTACCCCAGTCACTCCCCACCCCCTCTCCTTTAGTTACACTCCTGGGACTTCCCCTCACTCCCATTAAGATCCAATTCAACCTTTAAGTCCACATGTCATATTTTTACATTCAACACATAGAAAACATTTTCAATATCTGGATCTACTTTAGTGATAGGCCTCTTGAGTTCCTCAACAATGATTCCTCAGTGATATAGTCATCTCTTTGTGTTGGCATGGCCCTTCCATTTCCTGCCTTCTGTTCTCTCTCTCAGTCTACTATATATATTATTCTTAACCCTTCTTATGCTCCAGTTTCTAGCTGTCTACCTGCCCTTCTCTTCTTCCTTCCCAGCTCATTCTCTATTTCTGTCTGTTTGTTCTCCATACTCTCCAGTGCAGCAAACCTGTCCCTACATGAATTTCTCTTCCATTGGCTGGTCTCTTTCTAGCTTACTCCTGTGTTCACATACTTCCCTAGGACACACTCCTCACATGGATTTGCCCTCCAGGTTCTCTTGTTTAGTAGGTGTCTGAAAATCAATTTGTCCATGGAGTCTTCCCTCTCTCGCAATGTCTTAAAACCCCGATTTGAACTCCGCCATCATCTCAAGCTATACCACTAGATATCTGATTTTCTCTTCCTTGAATTTCATGGCTCTATGAAGTATGGAAAATGATTAATTAATTCAACATCTAAAGAAAGAGTGATACAGATATTATACTCATTTTAATACTTAAGGAACTCAAATGACTAGTAGCCACACTTCCAAAAAGAAAAAATGAAGCAAGTAAGAAAATGGGGTGTTGTTATTTTTATTGTGACCGTAAATCATTCTTTTGACAAGTTTTGTGATAAGGCGCTTCGGTGCATAATTTCCTATACTGAATCTCAGCTGCAAGTTTTATTTATTGAAGTAATTTACATAGCACCCTTCATCATGACATCTACACTGAGATTACAAAGAACTAGACACCATTAGTGCCAAAACTGACTGAAAACAACCAGCCCTTTTCTCTGACATTTCCATCCATTAAAGTAACCCTATGCCTACAAAGCCAAATTAAAAAAAAACAGAGTGAACAAAAGTGTATTTTATCACAAAGCTAGAGCTCTTACAGACATGAGAAACAGCAATTTCTAGATCCAAGTTCTCTGCATCAGGAATACCTGCTGCCTCCCTACAAGTCCAGCTCTGCAGATGGGTACCAGGAATAAATAAGATCAATAACGATTCTAGTGACGGGATTGCAATTTTTTCTGTGGCAGCCATGGGTAAAAAAAGGTATTTCATTTAAGAATCCATCTGTACCAATGGCTCCAATAAGACCTAAGTTTATCATTCAATGCAAAAAATGAAGGCCTATTTCCTCTGTGACAGTACTGATTACAGAAGAACCTGGACAGTTCATATTGGGATAGATTGTAATCTGTTTAATTCAACTGTTAAATCACAGACAAGCTATGCAGCTGTTTAAATCTGGCTTCTACTTCCATGTGTGTTAAATTTCCAGCCAGGTCAGACACCTCAACAAACCTACACAGCTGCTTTGCTGTGCTTTAAATACTCCCAGTTAATTCACAAAAGCTCATTTTTGCAAGGGCTAAGGAATTTAACCCTATGAATTATCCAGATTATACCATTTAACTCCTACAGCCCCTTACTTCCCCTACTCATCAGCACTAACTCTGTCCTGATAGACAGAACTAACTCTGTCTATATTATTAAGCAGTGATAAAAGTGAGGAGACTAGATAATCAAAGCTGACTAAGAAAACATGCAGCTAACTGCTATCAATATACTAATGACACTTCTGTCAAAAAGTCTCATTATCTCAACTAGCTTCAACACACATCTTGAAGAATTTGGAGAAAGAAAGCATGAGCAGCTCATCACTTTTCTGATTGCTTAACTAATCCTAAGAAAAATATTTATAAGACCAACAGTAGACTATATTAACATCAAAATTCATCTCTGTAGCAATGTCATCCATCTGTCAAACCAACATTTTAACCAAAAAAGTGTGAAACAAATTTGAATTTTTTTAAACATACTAATAGCCGAAGGAAAACTGAAACATAATTATAGCATATTACTGTATACTTTAAAACAGAGAAAAAGTGAAGACATTGAGTTTTTACTTATTTTCATTTATGTCATACTTATTTAATGTAGCTTTATGTAAAGGGAGACAAAGAATAAACCAAAAAGTTCTACATCACATAACAGAATGGCAAAGAGAAAAAGAAAGGAAATAATGACTGCAGGGAAAAAGGTCATTGTTAAGAAAAAGTATGAGCTAAACCAAAAATTCAGTTCATTATATCAAATCTTGAGAACAGCAGTACTGTACACTATCATTGGAGTATACCGCTATCATCCTTTTTAAATCACCAGCAGTCAAAATGTTCTAAGGCAAATGGCACTACAGTAGCAGCTGTAGATTACAAAATAGCTAAAACTGTTTATGAAGATCTATAAATCAAGTGACAGATATCTGTCACAAGACTATATTATTGTGTAATATGATTCTCTGTACCAGGGTACTTTAGTGCCATGCAGATGAAACAGAGTAATTCTGTTGAACAACAAAACTTTGAAAGACTTCTGTGACCCATCAAGCATGAAATAGCAATAACCTTACAAGGGATATATTTTTGTATTCATTTAGACAAACATGGTGCTTCTGAAAGGTGGCATTGTTAGACTTCTTTGGACGGCTAGCCATGCTTTGTCTGAGTATCTGGCTACCACAGATAAGGTATGTTAACTCCCAAAGCCCATAGCCACAAGAGATAGAAGCAGCTGAATGAGAATGCTCAGTCTGACCACGCAGCCCAAAGGATTAGGTACCCATTTAGAGTTAGGTCAAGTTGGGGTGGACTTCAGCTTCAGTCCTGAACAAGACTCAAATTCAGACTGGTGGAGCCATAGCAAATCACTGAAATCACTAGGCCCCCTGCAAAGTGCCAAGTGTCTCAGTATTAAAATGTCTCAGCATTAAAAAGATCAATTATAAAGTGAGAGGATAGTTAAAGTTCCAAGCTCATTCAATTCTTAGAGTCTCCCTACTAGGCTGAACATGAACACATTGACATTGGGACTGAGTTCAATTAAGTTCAAAACTGGCCGGACAGACTTTTGCTCAATCTTAACCTGGGTCCAGACTATAACCAGTAACCTACAACAACACTATTTATAAATGCTTTCTATTTGCAGATCTCAAAGCACTTAAAAAAAGTCTCTGAGAGACAGGCTTCAGTACAAATTGCCACGTATTTGGGGACTGCCCCATTTGACCATGGGGTCAGATGCCTCCATTATCAAGTGCCTGATCTATCCAGTTCTCATATGATTAATTTTGAAATAGTCATTTAGAAATCAATCTCTTTTGGGGAATTAATTTAACTATATAGCATATACTTTCTATATGCAAATACTGGATTACACATTTGGTCAGTTTGCTAAAGAACTCACAAATAGCTCTGCTGTTATTAATCTTGATAACTTACCTAAAATAAAAATTCTGTCCCAACTCAAGCTGAGCAGTATTTGTATCATGAATCCATAGAGATGGGTACAGTATTGCCTTGGGGTTGTTATTACTCTCACTGTTGTATTTTCTACCTCAACTATTCACCCCAAACAGTCCCTTGATATTGACTGCCAGATTTTGAAAAAAATCAAATTTATTTTTAAAAAATAGCCACTCAGCTAATTTCTTGCTCACTGTACCTCTGGCACTAAAGTAACCAAATGGTTCATCCACAAATTTAGGAGCTACCTTGACTACCTGAAATACACTGATGAATGATCACTGATACACTTCAAAGAACATCCATTAATTTTGCTGGGTCAAATAAAATGCTATCAGAGTCCAGAGTATTACAAAAGTAACAGCCTCCACATATAATGGTCCATTTCTTCTCTCTCTCATCCCACTGTGCCCACCTTACAATCTAAGCCTCAGAGAAATGTTTCAGTTTAAATCAACTATCATGTCAGGGGATACACTGTTCATTAAAAGAACCTCTATTATGTGTAAAGAAATCATAATAGGTGAAGAAAAACAGTGTGTTAGTTCAATAAAATCTTTACTGCTGCTAGAAGACATAGCTATTGTTAATCCTGATGGCTTATATTGGAGACTGACCATTATCTGTTTTGTTTGGAGTATTAGGTAACAGTATTAGAACAAAATGAATATTCACAATGCACAGTAACTTATCCCACCATTTTTCTCAGAGAGGTGGCTCAGTGGGTAGTATTTAAAATTTAAAAAATCAAAAGCCTAAAGAATAACTGGCAAAATTAATCTAGTGACCAAAATTGTCCCAGGTTTATCCTTCACAAAATACAGTAATATGCCTTGATAAACAAATAGTATTCACAAATAGAGGATTTTTGTCAGGATTCTGTTATTTGGTTGGGGGTGGGGGTTATTAGCTACCCTAAGCAAGCATGCAGTCATCATTAAGTCATTAAAAATGAGTCATAAGTGATAACAGATCATACTTAAACTAACAGAAAGACTATCAAGGCAGTTGTGTGATAAAAACTATTTTAAAAGGAAAAAAAATAAACCAAAAAAACCCTTAGTCCAATTCTTGTTCTTCAAATTCAGCAAAATGTGGGACCATCACAAAAGCAGTGTACTCAAGTAATTAAGGACTACGAGGGGAGGCAGGGGCGGTACAGAGCTAAGAAGTACCCCTGCAAACTATGAAGATCCCTCTCCCCAGAATATCCTCACAAAGGTCTGAGCCCTTCATGCAACAATCCTGTTCCTTTGACCTCGAGAAACCAGTTTATCATTGGCTAAAGTTCCTGACCTCAGTGTTTGTGTCCTAACTCTCCTTTGACAGGGATATAAGACACAAAGTTATGACTGCTATAAACTGTAATTCAAAGTAGATTTTCTTTATTTGAGGGAGCATAGGACAGATTCCAACAGCTCTCACATTCCATCCTTATATACTTTCTCCTGCCCCAGCCTCAGGCAGTTTTTGCTTCCTTGTGGGTTTTACAGCAGGTTTTATCTTTCTTCATAATGCAAATGGCATCAGATATTTTATAATCAGATTCTTTTAGTTCTCTCAGGTAAAATCAGACTTCCCCTTATTTACCTCACCCCTCAAAAAACTACATTTGCAAATTACATACTAAAAAGAGTCTGAGGATACATAGGATTTCCTCTGGTCAAAGCAGGTATCTCATCACAATCGGAAGATGCACAAAAATTAGAGATGCTACTTGCATGAAATATCAAATGCATTTAAAACAGATGATCACTGCTTTTAAGTGGTCTACTCATCTGAATCGCCTTGAATACCAGGTTTTATCATCACTCACATTTCAGTCCAAGAAAGAGACAGAGAACTGGTTAAAATTGATAAAACTAACAAGGAAGTGTTGGAAGAATTCTCTCTCCTCTCTTCGTTTCCAAGAGCATCCACTCTTCTGAAACAATCCAAGTTCCTACACATCAGAGTCATTTCTGCAATGTCTATGCTGATTGGCTTCAAAGCCCACTCACTGATAACCTATACTGTAAATTCCAAAGCTTTGACCCTACAAGCTCTGTTCTACTGGGTTCAGCTGATACCACTGCCAACTGCCTCAGAACCTACCTTCTCCTGTAGCATATATGTAATATACTCATGTGTGGCAAGTTTTATGCAAAAGAAATCTACTAGAAGCAATGTCACAAGTCCTGCCCTCTGGTTGTTCTGCACCCTCTACCCTTTCTACACTGCCTCAGAGCTAAGACATGCAGTCCACAACCTGATCCTAGAAGAGTTCCATTTTGCACACATAAGCCAGGTACAGATATTTCACTTTTACTGGTCTAATTGTTTGGAAACTGGTCTATACCCATAACAGAAAAGACACATAACCAGTTGATAAGTGTAACAGAACAGAAGTTCGGCATACATAGACTAATTTAAAAATGGCAGAACCCCGTCTAAGATTTGTCCCCCTCCACCAAAGGGCAGATATGCATTCTGTTTGTTACCAGTCTAAACTATGCCGCTTACAGAAAACCATGTAACTTAGATTGATTCTACCTTGGGATTTTTGAATGTCTGCCCCTAGCCATGTCTGCTACACTGTGGGTGCACCTACACATGCAATTAATGTAACGCAATAAACTCTGGAACAGTTTGAGTTGGAGTAAACTGCTCCTGGGCGCAGCATCTACACATTCACCCAGGATAGCAGCAATTTGAGCCAGAGTGGAGCAGGCCCCTGGCTGGCTAGGCTGGGCTGACTGGGAGTAATGTATGCCCACAGTCCACATCTACAAGTATAGTTAATTACTCTGCCGTAAGACGGTACTGTTCCCAGCTCAGGTGTAGACTGTGATCCTTTTCTGCAGAGCTAATTAATCTATTCTGCAGTAAAGTGTACATGTAGCTACATTCTCTAGGAGGTACTGTGCACTCCCATGCAGCAGCTCCCCCTTCCCTTTTGAAACCAATCCAAGGTACATTTGTCCATTCTCTCAGACATACCTTTGGTGCCCAAAAGTAACAGGACTTCACTGCTATTGTGTAGAGTCTCAACAAAACAACAGAAACTCAGAAGCATTCTCCTCCAATAGTGGTACTATATTTAAGAGCCCACAGATTGCACCTGACTCTAGGATGGGGCAAGGAGTGAGAAGCAGTATCCCAATTTGCATTCTAAGTCAGACACTAGCTGAAGTTGCTTTGCCTAACACAGAGCCTGATCCTTGCTAGTGCCAGCTGGTGGCACAAGTTATTACAAATGGATAAGGAGTAAATAAGATCAAAGGTCCATTAAAGGATGCTTTCTGTTGTAGATGGTCAAAGCATGAGGACAAACAAACTTTTTGCTAAATATAGTAGTCATTACAGGGGTCAACTTTTATAGGTTTGGATTAATTTTAAACAGAAAAATCAGCTTCTCCACAAACAATTATACATATAGCCTACACTACTTATTGAGAGTTCTTAAAGCTAATTTTAGAAATGTGCACCATATGTCTGATTATATTAATCAGTATCATCTTACCTTGCTTGGCATCCGAGCAGTAACATTTCTCTATTGTTCATTAAAACTTGCAACAGGACCAGAAAAGCTTTTGCTCGAATGAAAGTTGAAGGACTTTCAAATAAACGAATAACTGTAGTAACAAAGTCCTAGGTGAGAATAAAACACAAACACATAAATATTGTTCTTTAAAAATGAAACAATTAATATTGTCTATAAATACACAAACATTTAAAATCATGCTATTTGTATTTGTACTTGGGTTCCGTCTTAGTATAATCATTTTAACAATGTTATCTGATAATCCTATTTGATAAAGTAGTTTTGCTCAGACAGAATGTTCTATGGCCCAACTGGTATGTACAACCTTCCAAGCATCAAGATTGAAAGACATTTTCTACTGGGTGGACAGAATGGAAAATTTAAAATAAGAAGAAACTTGTACATGTCTTTGTAAGACATAAGATATTTTAACACATTTTAAAAGTTATGGTACAAAAATTTATAGTTATTTTTCCTTACACTATTATCAAACTTACTAATTTTTCTGCCAGTTATCAGGTGAACAGGAAAACTGACAGCTAAGAAAAGTTAAGATAATTATGGGCTGGACCACATCCTATATGTAGCACAACTAGGACAGTAAGGATTCTAACTCCACATAGCAGGGACCCCAGACTTAGGAAATAAATCCTTTTTTTCCCTTAAGCATTCATGCTCTGTTCACCCCTGCCTGGTTTAATAATATTTTAGGCACATGATGCTAACAGACCATGCAAAGAGTGGTAAGGAGAACTCAACTCTGGATTTATATAGAAAGACCAAGATTACTTCCCTTAACACCATCATTCTATTGACCACTTCAACATTGCTGCCAAAGAGTGAATTGGACAGGAATTTGCTAGGTTAACCTTCACTCAAGAAAAGGATAAGCCCATAATAAAGAAAGGTCATAGTTAAAATAAAAATGGTGCAAGCAAAATAATGAAAAATAGAGAATAAACTATGACATAAAATACTTTCACTGCTGGATGACTTTTAAAGTTCCAACAAAAACTTAACAATTGTAGATTGAAAAAAACCTCCTGCCCAGATTCAAGAAACTAGACACACAGGTGAAGGGCTCTAAGATTCATATGTAGCATCTGATCTTTCTTCTGAAAAGAGAAGATTCAGAATCAATGTCAGGAAGGAGTGTGCAGGAGAAGGGGAACTTTCATACTGTAAGGAACAGGCTTGAGTACTACAGACTGCCAGTTCTGGTCTCTTTCCTCGTCTTGAACTGAATCCTGGACAATTCAAGGGTTGTCCTGTTAAGTCAATGCACCTCCAAAAGGTGCATTTATTTTTGTTTATTTTTTATTGTCAAGATGTTTATTGTCATGGCCTCCTTTTGTACTTTTTTGTTCTTGGTTCTTCCATATCTGATTCACTGCCATAAGCATTTTTGCTTCCTAACAAATGAACTTCTGATGGCAGCATTTGGTTCTGAAAATACCATTATGACATTCTTCGGATATGACAACATATGTATTAAAACAAAACAAATGGGTGAAATTTTGTCTTTTTCACAGTTGTCATGACCCAAAAGGCATGATTGTGTGTGTGTGCTTCAGCATCAGAATTATCCACGTTAAGTTGCAGAGCATTGCACGGGAGTTTCCTGTAGCAAGAGGAAACCCCGGTGCAGGGACCAGTTTCCCGCCTTTTCTGCAGCTTCTTTTGCAGAGTGCATTGCTCGAGTTGCAAGAGGAATGCACGGTGCAAAAGAGTTCCCGCCACCGGTATGCAAATTTGTTCCCTGTGATTGGCTAGTGCTAAATTATTCACACGTGGCGGCTAGCGATTGGCCTGTTAGCCGTATAAGAGGCTTGAGCAGTTTCTGCCCAAGCCGAAGAGGACTCCACATCCATCTCGTGGGGACTCTGGGTACACGGCAGGGTAATAGAAACCCTGTGTGAGATCCAGAGGAGCGTGGCGGCCTGATCCACCGTCCACCTCTTCCCGTCTTCGAGCGCGACTAATATAAGACGTATTTACGATTTCTACATTGGTGGCCTGTTCACCCAGAGCATCCGGAGCTCTGCACCGTGGAGCCTAGCAACCTCCACGAGACTGTCTGTGTTGTGTCTGTCTGTAACTGCAACTTAATCAAGCTTTCCAGCCTACGCCATTGCCATCTCGGTGTAAGTAAACAATCTTTTAAACTACCGATACGCGTCCGTGCCTAATTCCAGAGCGAAGGCCTTCCCTCTCCGCCCCCGCGTGCCCGGGCTGCTGGCCACAGCCAGCGTGCAGCGCGAAAAAGGGCTCGGGGCGCTCCCGGCCCGCACAACAGTAAGATTGATAGAAGAGTGATACTGGCAGCAGTAAAAGCCTAGAGATCTATGGTAGACTCCATTTTACTGTATAGACCGGAAATATGGGGTGATGACGCCATAGTTCATTCACAAATAGAAAAAAAAAATCTTATTACATTTTAAGGAGGCTTTTATCTCTACTAAATTTATGATGGAGGGCTCGTGTGATCTGTTATAGGGTTATTTAATGTAAGCATTATAGCTCAGTTAATAACTCCAAATTACTGAATAAAAATTACAGCATGTACTCCTATCAGATACTCCAAGAAGTACATTTTAGAATCCTCTCTTATTCCAAATATGCCTTTATTTGGATACTTACATAACATTTATAGTGTCCTCCAGACAAATGGCCTGGGAGACTTACTCAATATTTCCCCCATTTTTAAAGCAAGATATAAATGTAAGAATTAAAGATGTCAGCATGTAGACAGATATGCAGATAGTGAGATTTTCTTAAACTTCCCTGTTTTGATAAAAGAGCACTCTTTTATCTTAGAAATCTACCTATGTGAAGCACAAAAGTACAAACAATGAGAGGCCATTACTAGGCTGTGATTTACTCAAATGAGAGCTGAAGCCATTATGAACAGATGTCGTTAGACAAAGATATGTTCATGCAAGAAGAAAGAGATAGGCAATCTAGATTACTTTTTTGTGGTCTTGCTCATTTTTTGAGGAAATAAGAGAGAAGAGGATCCCTCCGTTAATGGGAAATTTTAAATACTGGGCTAATGAAGAAAAATAAACAAATTTGCCTCCTTAACCAATGTATACTCCCTAGGTATATTTGCATTAGTTGCACAAAGAATAAGGGCCAAAATTAAATAAAATCCCCCTGATTCTATTATTTTACTGTATTATAGTATATTGCTACATTTTATGTTTTCATTGTATCAGCATAATGTTTTGTTTTAATTTAGTTTAAACTGGTAGAATGTATAATATTATTGTATGCTTTTGTCAATAACCACATTACCTAATGTTATGTTAATTTTAGTGTATTATTTTAGTGAAAGTTGTAAATAAACTACTACTACCCAAATGGTTTCACATTCTGTATTTTGTTGATCTAATGATCAAATGAAGACTACCACTACAATGTCAATAATTACTCTTAAAACATAAAAAAATTAAAAGAAACTTGTAAAACCAAATCCAGTGAGTGTGTTAAATTATATCTGGTAGCAAAAATTTGAGAAGACGATAATGGAGAAGACAGCTATTGTAATACATGCTCCTTTTCCTTAGATCCCATGTTACTGTTATCTGCGTAAAGAAAGAACAAGCACAAACACCCTAGCAGCTCAAATTAATATAACATGTTCTACAACATTTTTCTAAATGTATTTATATATAGGATGAATTCTTAAATGCTGTGACTGTTGAACATGCACATGAAATGGGTTTACTGCTCTAAATAATGTAATGGCACATGAGGTATGACTTACAGTTGCTTCAGGAAGGATCTACAGAAGCAATTTCATGAAAATGCTGGAGTCCACTCAGTAAGAGGCATTTAAAAGCACACTGGGCCAATTTATGGGTCCAAATATAGCAGCTACAGCAGGAGCTCATTCAGGGCTATGCCACTCCAGCCAATTTTAAAATTGCCATAAATTTGTTCATTTGTTTTCAGAATTGCCTCCTGCTGAGACTGCAACCACACAGTGGAAACCACAACTAGCTCTGTGGTAAACAATGACAGACCACAGTCAGGAAAGATCTTGAACAATTTTTTTTCCCCTCAGGCCTGTAGGTAGTTTCACAATAATTTTACCTACCAGCATCTCAGTCAAAAAATTCTGACATCCAAAAGAGCTCCAACCACTTTCATCAAAGTCTATGGTGGTTCTTCACTTGGCCTTAGGTGAAAACAGGCAGCTACATTAAGGTGATTAGCAATGTCTTCCTCCATTACTGCATTTTGCCACAATTTTTGTTCCACTCTAATTTTTAAAAGCATCTTGTGAGCATTTTAGTCTCATAAACTGAAGGCTCACACAGAGGCTGTATCTTTGGAGGAAAAATTACTTTCCTGTATTCTAGTTCTTTGAAGATCTGTATCACATTAGATTACCTCTCAAACATCCTTCTTTCCTTCAGTGTTTGAAAGATCCTGTAATTTATGTGCACCTTTCTTCTTGCTCAAGCATTTTATTTCAGAACTCTCTGCCCCACTTCTGAAAAAAAACTGGGGCAGCTGAAGGGGCAGAGTTTGAGAAAATATGCGGTGTCCCTTAACTTTCCTAGTGACTTAAGATTTTTGAACTAGACAATTTTTTCCACAGACACAGTTATACAGCTAAAGACATTAAACCATGATTTTTTTTTTTACCCTTTATGTATATTTTAAAACACTGGCTTGCAGCTGCATTAAATGAATAGTTGCAGCTTTGTCATTATCTCCTATATAACACTAGCTCTCCAATTATGTATACAGTTGCTTTACAGAAGAGAAAAGGCTTTGGAGAATGACACTGTACATTTCTCTTTTCCTTCTTTTCTTTAATGAAGACTGGTATAGCTCTTTTAGAAACTACTGAAAATTGTATGGATTATGGGTTGCAGCTTTTAGTAATACATACATTATCATTATTTGTATTGTAGTTCATTATTGCAGGTCCTGCATAAACAGAAAGGAAAACCAAAATCCTGCCCCAAAGATCCTAAACTCTAATTTCTGATACTGGAGCTATAACACTTTTGAGATTCAGAAGTGTATTATCCCTGCATAGGAAACATGTGGTAAAAGACAAAATAGAAGCCAGAACTGACTAGCAAGCCTATATCAGCCACAAAATCATTTTCTAGTTAATATAATCTAAGGAATCAAAAACAGGTTTTTAAATTAGAGATTTGGGTTCTGTTCTCAGTCTTGCCATTGGTTTGATGCGTGACTGTGCAGAAAAAATCATTAAACTTCTCAGGCTTGATAATCAGTAATATTCAGGACATGCCTCAACATCCATGTAAAATATGCTTCAATCGTGTTTTAAAAAAGGATCTTGAGATCCTGTGATAGGATTATACAAAAAATATAAAGACAGATCTGCATAGTAATGACTAATGACCTACTTAAATTGCAGTGAGACTAAACAATTTTTGCAGGTCAATCATGCATAAAGAGAAAATGTTGCAGATATTTCTCAGATGTGTTCCTCTAGCCCCACCCCTTGGTGAAGAGGCTCCAGCAGGGGAGCAGGGATGAGGGGGCAGCCGCCATCTTGTCTGCTGACTGCCCTTCATGTGGCCCCACCCCTTGGTGCTGATTGGTGGAGAGGCCCCAGTGGGGGTAGGATGGACAAGGAGGCAGCCATTATCTTGTCCACTGCCCTTCATGCCACCCTGCCAGCCAGTGCCCTCCCCCCCCGGGGTGGGCTGTGCAGCCAGGCCATGGCAGCAAAGACCATTGGTTCTTACTGGGGAGCCTGCATTTTGTTTTTATTAAGCTGTGGATTTTTTTAAGTTGATGTTGCGGACAATCACGGATTTCACGAGTTCCCAGAAATCCACAAAATTGCAAATTAAATAGACCACTAGTAAGGACTGAAATCTTGGGCTTCCTTTAAAATTAATTTTACTGTACCTCATAACTTTAATTTATAAACAAATTTCCTAAAAACAACAGCATCAAAAAGGGAGATCCCTTTAGTGAGAAGTCATGTACAAACATGAGACTTTACTAGTAACTGTTACCCTGAAATTGCTTTTCTTGTTTGAAGTTGTGTTTTATTTGAATGTTCTCTGATACATCATTTATTCAAAGGAATGTGCACAGAAAGAAAATGTGGCATTGTGGTGCAGTTTGTCATCTGGTGATGCTATTTTACTTGAACCCATGGAAAGCTCCAGGCCAACTAGCATATGTAATATAATGTGAATTCTGATAAGATGTGCAGGAAAATGGAAATGATTGTAATAAGGAAGTGGTCTCCTGGTGATGAAAGAGATGGGTGGAAGATAAGGGTTATATAATTTTCATAGGCCTAATAATCTTTTTATATAAATGCAGGGTGAGTTTACAATATATTTACAACAGAAGGTTGTAGGAAGAACTGCATTTGGGGTTCAATTTTTTGCCGATATGAATCTTTCTACTGTCTAAGAGCAGAGGTGAACTCATTTTGTTTCTTAGAATATGAAATCTCATTGCTGAAACAGGAACACATACATTCAATTTATACTTTATTTTCAGGGAATCATTGGATAATCAAAATAAACTGCTTTTAATGACATTCTGGAAATTAGATTAAATATTTATCAAAACCTGTAGTCTTAGTCAGTAACACTGTAAAAAAATTGTCCAAGTTAATAAAATGATAATTTCCTAAAGACATTTCATTTACAAATTTGCCTAAGGTCCTATAGGGATAGTATAATACAAGTACAGCATTAGATTCAAATCAGCACACTCATCATTTTCTCTTTTAAATGTCTAAGAATACCATGTCAAAGAAGTTTTCCTCGTATATTTTTCCCTTGTTTTTCCTTGGGGCCATCATGTGTTGATGTTCAGGCTAAAGCTTTTTAAATTTATTGAATTTTACCTGTAGCAGCAGCTTAGCTACAGATCAGTCTCACCTCTCGAGATTCAAAAAAAGAGCCATACTAAGTGCTATACCTCATTATTTCACTTTTTGGGGTTTTATTTTTAAGAACTTAAATATACTACTGAATAGACAAGTGGCTTTCAAAGTTCCTGAAGTCACAGAACCCTTTCATATTACTCCTGCTGTGGAGCCCCTACCCCTATCCTAAAGACTGATACTAAACCAGGTGACCCAGCCTTGCAATGATGGTATACTGCTTCCGGCTCACTTTCTCATTGCCCCCAGTCTCTTTGCAGAACACCTGATAACCTATTGCAGACCCTTAGGCTTCCAAAGAACATGGTTTGAAAACCACACAGTGGCCCTATACTCACCCTACAGACTATAGGTGGTAATCTTTTCTCCTTTAGTATCCAGTTTGAACAGTGTCTGCTAAAGTGGTTTTACTGTAAAAGGCATTAACTGCATATTTCCTGGTTTTCAGAAATACAAGTTTGAATAAACTTATTTCTTCACTTCCTGATTTTAAGAGATTTGAGCATCACTGAAATCAACATTCTGAAAAGCAAGAACCACTAGATCAGACAGTATTAACTCGACAGTAATGAAAGGTTGTGTCAGCAAACAGTAATGTAAAGTTTAAATCAAACCTTTTCTTGAATCAGTCTCTGCAGATGAATTCCACATGACAACATAGCAGCAAACATGGTCAGAATGTACTGTTGAACTTTGCAAATTCCAGTTGCCAATGAGTTTAGTACAGCTGTTAATCCCACCTTTTCTATGACACTCTGAAAAGCGCTGGGTGAGTGACGAGTAATTCTACATGCAGCCTGTATCAATGAGATAAAATCCCATTATATAACAAAATACACATTTCAATAACAAGTAATAAAATAATCAAATTAATCAGCAACAAATCTTCCAATTTGTTTTTAGGCACAGAAGAATATCTGATAAGAAGAACAGATACATTTTATTTTCCCCTCACTGCAACTTACTGTATAAATTATAAAGAAAAAGAGTTAGTTAACTTTGCAGAGCTGGAATTCTTTAGGAAACCTTACCATGTGCTCAATATCCAGAAACTTTTGGTCATCAACATCCGCTATGACTACAATTCTGACCCTGAATATAAAGAATCATAAAAAAGTAGGGCTGGAAGGGTCATCTGAGGCAGGATCATCTCAATCCAAATCATCCTATAGAAACCAATATCTAAAGTATACATAAGGCTACTGTCAACCCTGATGCAACACAGATCTAACAGCCTAACCTGCCATTGGTAAAGCAGGGCAACCATGGCAGCCAATGTCCTGCTTCTATGAAAGGTTGTCAGTATATGCTCAGGAGATCCCAAATATAGGGCCATGCCACCCACTACACAAGGAGGCAAAAACCTGCACAATCCATACCAATCTGACCATGGGGTAAATTCCTTCCTGATGATAAGTATGGCAATCGGTCAGACCCTGAGTGGAGGTGCAAGACCCTCTAGCCAGGAACTGGCTTTGGTCCCAGCAGGAGCATTGGCACACCCCAGTCAAAGTCCGCAGCCTTGAGGGGACCAGTGTGTCTGAGCGAGGCTTAAAAACACCCTGATACATTTGGGGGGGGGGGGGCAAACCAGCAAAGCCCAGAAGCATTGGAAATACCCATAGTAGAACATAGGCATAGTTATACCTAAATCATCCCTGACCAGTGGCTGTCCAACAACTTCCTCAACATCTCGTGAGGAAGTGTCCACAAGTTCCTGAGGCAGTCTACTTCACTACTGAAGAAGTTTTTCCAGATATCCAACCTAAACTTACTTTGCTGCAATGGAAGCCATTGTTCCACATCCTCTCTGCAGCAAGAGAGAAGTGCTTTCCCTTTTCTTTATGGCAACCCTTCAAGTATTTGAAGACTGCTATCATATCTCCTCTTAAGCACCTTTTCTGTAAACTGAACATACCTAGCTCCTTCAGTTTCTCCTTTTATGACTTGCTTTCCAAGCTCTTCATCATCTTTGTTGCTCACCTCTAGACCCTCTCCAACTTCTCAACATCTTTTTTAAAATATGGAGCCATACTGCATACAGTATTCTAGATGAGGCCTAACCTGTGCTGACTATAGGCACTATCACCTCCCACATCTTAGACCCAATACTTCCATTGATGCATCCAAAAACTGCATTCGCCTTTTGTGCAGCTGCACACTGCAGACTCATATTGAGTCTATCTATAATCTACCAAGACTTCCAAGTCCTTTTGCATAGTGCTGCCATCTAGCCAAGTGTCACCCATTTTATGTTTGCATTTTTGATTATACTTCCCACAGTGAAGCACCTTGCATTTATCCACACTGAACTTCATCCTGTTAGCTCTATAGCGCAGTTTTCCAATCTGTTGAGATCCTTCTGAATTGTGTTTGTACCCTCCAATGTGCTCACAATCCTTCTGAGTTTAATGTCACCTGCAAACTTGTTCAAGAAGCTTTATATGCTTGCACCCAAATCTTTAATAAATACGTTGAGAACAGCACCAGGCCCAGGACAGACCCCTGAGGCACTCCACTCAAAACCTCCTGCTATTCTGATATGTACCCATTAATAGTTACCCTTTGTGGCTATTGAGCCAGTCATCTATCCACCTTACCATAGTTTTGTCCAGCCCACATTCTTCCAATTTGTTTATGAGAATGTCATGTGGGACCCTGTCAAAAGCCTTGCTGCAGTCCAGATACACTATATCCACAGCATTCCCTTCATCCACCCACATAGCCACTTTGTCACAGAAGGAGATCAACTTTGTTTGACATTACTTGTTTTTCATAAATCCATGCTGGCTGCTTGTGATCGGCCTTTCTTCCTCCAAATGCTTGCAAATGGCTTTTCTTAGGATATCCTCCAGTAAGTTACCAGGTATTGAGGGGAGGCTAACCACTCCATAGTTTCCCTGGTCCTTCTTTTTGCCTTTTTTAAAGAGGGGCACTACATTGGCCCTTTTCCAGTCCACTGGTACTTGGCCCATCTCTCACAACTTCATGAAAATCATTGTCCAGGACACTAAATTCTTCTGTGCCAGTTTCTTCAGTACTCTGAGATGAAGTTCATCTGGCCCTGCTAACTTGAATTCATTCAGACCCAACAAACGCTCTCTGACCATCTCTTCTGTTATCTCCTCCTTCAGCTTGTCCTTTTCCTTATCCCAATACTCCTTATTAGGTGTTTGGCTGCAGCTTAACTTTTTTGTGAATACTGAGGCAAAGTAGGTGTTGAGTAGGTCTGCTTTTTTTAATTTTCTGTTAGGATTTCTCCCTGGCTTAACACAGGACCCTCAGGTTCCCTGGTTCCTCTTTTGTGACCAAATGCTTACAGAACCTCTTCTTGTTGTCCTTAATCCCCTTTACCACATACAGCTCATTCTTTATCTTAGTACAGCTCATTCTTTATCTTCCTGATTTTGCCCCTGCAAGTTCTTGCTATTTCCTGGTATGCTTTTACTTCTTGCCCTGCATCCTGCAGGTATAAAGAATGGAGAGGGCCCATATATCCTTCAGTTTTTTCACCAATACAGAATTTAAGTCAGGGCTGTCTAACTGCAAAGTGGTTAAATGCCACATGGACCACACCAACGGGGGCCACACTAATGTGAGCTACAGGCCCCCATGCCTTATCCCCTACTACCACTGGATGCTACACTGCATACACAGGCAGCCTCCCCAACTACAGAACCACACGTGCGCAGGCCCCCTCCCTCCAACCACTGCACTGCATGTGGGCAACACCCCCATGCCAGCTACCTTTCTGTAGACTCCTCTGAAGCTGCAGGCTCCCCAACCCCACCTAAAACATTAGGGGAAGGAGGGAGAGCCTAGAAACCTTGGCTGCAGCTGCTGCCTGAGTGAAAGGGGGAGCAGTGGCTGGGGGACGGGCCAGGGGCTGTGTATTAATCCCTTACAGGCTGCATGTGGCCCACGGACCACCAGTTGGACAGTCCTTATCTAGGTAACATCAGACTGCACAGTAAGTAGAAGAAGGCTTTGTTGTAGAATAGATATAGAAAACACAAAAGGAGAACTGCAGTTACTGAGAACTGTGTGTGCTTGTGTATATGTATTCCACTTCTGGTGACTCTCAAGCAGTAAGATGATGTACAGGAGATTGCTGCTTATACTGGAGCTTATATTTAAAAAAGGATTGTAACACAACTATAAAAAACTAGGCTTCAAAATCTACATGTCTCTATTAAAGGCCAGTATTCAGTTAACATATAGACTGGTTTCCAGGTAATTGCTTCACAAATGTCAGCACTTGCAACACTTCTAAAAGAAGTGTTTCCTTCTGAGCTGAAGGGCAAGTGTCCTAAAACCCTGTAATAAATGTAGTGCTTTGTCAGTCTTAATGTTGAAAAATTCATTCCCCTCAATAGGAAGATCTTCTATACTATTCTGGATTTCTCTGTGAATCCCAGAACATTGTAGCCATGATGTTTGGCACATCATTACAGCTTTTGCCATTAACCTTGTGGTGATATCTCAAGAATTGATTGTGGTTACAAAATGGTCTGCAAAATAAGTTAACCTTCTGCCATTATAGATTTTGACATTACTTTTTCTCTGACAAAAGGAGCTCTACTTTATCCGGGGGGATCCAATCTAACCAGTTGATAGCAATCATTGTCCCAATCTGAAATTCACTTAGACCACCTCTGAAACAATATAGCTTGTTCCTTGCAACAAATAATTCTGGAGATTCTAAATTATTTTGTTCTTTCCATATAAAATGATAGGGTTAAGGATATGGATCCTAATTTCTCCTTGGTTCAAACATGGAATGGGTAAAAAAGAGAAATATATCATTTGATTGAGATGAAAATTCTGAATATCCTGGATGATCACACAAAAACTTGGGACTTTCACTTGGTTCAGTCACAGTTCAGGGTAGGAAGCAAAATTGCACGTATTTCCTACAAAGAACAGCTGTTGCAGAACACCCAATGGCATACTGGGCTTTATTAATAAAAGGCTTGCTTGCTTGTTTCTTCTGCTCCATTTTGCACTAGTGAGGTTTTACCTGGAGTATGGTGCCTACTTTTGGGCACCTACTTCAAGAAGGATATGGACAAATGAGAGTCCAGAGGAGAGAAACAAAGATTATTAAAATAAGCAGCAGCAGCAGATTTCCTGAACAAAGTCTTGACTGTTTTCTTCTAAGCTGAATAGTGCAAGTGTTCTAAAGCCCTTTAATGAATGTGGTGCTTCATCAGTTTCAATGTTGAAAAGTTCATTCCCTTCAACAGGAGGATCTTCTATGCTATTCTGGGCTTCTCTGTGAATCCCAGAAGATTGTAGCCATGATGTTCAACAGATCATTACAGCTCTTGCCGTTGACCTCACTGTGGTATCTGAAGCACTGATTGTGGTTCTAAGATGGTCTGCAAAATGACTTTAACCTTTTCCAATTATAGATTTTAATTCCCTTATGGAGCCTTTTGGAACCTGATCAGGGAAGTCAGACAGATTATGTAAACTAAGTTGGTCGTAATAAGAAAGGAGAGCCGACAACTGCCTATTCTAAATTGAAGATTAGCAGATGAATAACTTTTCCTGCCAGCTTCTTTGGTATAGGTTTTGAACCTGGTTACCTGATCTTTTCCTGAGTTTTAGTGACCACTAAAAGACACTGGCACTAGATGCATGTAAAATACTCAAAGCCAGAAGAAGAATGTTCATTTATTCTATCCGTTTTCTCATAAATTGGAGGAATGAACTCAATGTTTGCTATAGCAACTGCACTTGCTCCAAATTTTACCTTCATTCACATAGTCAAAACTAACATAGCCAGTCATTTAGTTAAAGAAGGACGCATCATGTCCATCAATTTGCATACCTCTTCTTACACAACCTGAATAACTGTTTCCAGTTACTATGAACCTTGGAAAGGAGGTTTGAATAGCTCTTTTGTCATCATGAGGAGAAGAAATAAGTGTCGGCACTTTCATTGGGGAATGAAGATACAACTGAGAAATTTTCAGTAGATTTAAAACTTAGAGACTCAAGCCTGAAAATAAGAGGAAGTGACATAACTATATATTTAAAAGTATTGACAAGAAAGAACATAAAAAGAATAATAAAGGACTTAGTTTTACATTACTCAATTGTATGTAGCATATATTTAGTACTTGAAAGACCTATATAAGTTTTCCGTATATTTAAAATAAGGGTTTGGTAGGTTTAAAGAAAAATAGCCACAAGGACAAGAGAGAAAAAGGTACATCTTAACTGGAAGAAAATACTCTTGAGGGAGTTGTATCACAACCAGAACATTCAAATAAACTAGAATTCTCTCCACAGTGAGCTTAACACAGACAAACTCAATTGGTCTCATAAGCATTGTTAAGATTCAGGAGCAGCTGGTTGGACTAAACATGACTTTGTATTGATACAAAATCCCTATCCAATTAAATTAAAGAAACGGTTCCCCTGAGGACTTCTAAACATATTACTGAAGGCTAGACCAAATCTGTGTAAATACTGCTCTTTAGAATGTTCTTGTAAACTTGGCAGACTTTCACTTTTAAAAGAAAAGCAGTGATAAATTTTAGATTTCATACTGGATAGCACCTGCTGATTGACACTGCAAAAAATAGGCTTTATCTTGCTTTAAGCACCTTATGCCTTTATAATTTCTGAATCTAAAGTACATAGAAGCGCTCAGCTAAGCTTCAGAGACTTAGTTTAATAAAGGGAAAATTTGCAAGAATGATTTTGCTTCAGCAGTCCTATTCAGTCCAGAAAGAGGAAGATTATTATTAAAAATCTGGGACAGTCATGAAAGTAACTTGCTTGAGAAAAAGATAAGGGGTTAAGGCTTGCTGACATTATACAGTAAATAAAAAAAAGCATCTAAAAAACTCTTTTTCAGGTACTGTGAACCAGGTGTTGCCTTTAAAACAAAATAATAATAATTCCAGGGCAGGAAAACTGAAACATAACCACAGTCCTTAAAAATATGGCACAGGCTGCTTAAACTGAATGTGAGTTACTAAAAGACAACTAGATGAACATTTTCTTGAACTTATTAAATTATTCATGTTTTTACTTCCTTGTCCTCTCGGCTAGGGACAGAAGTTATACATAAACCAGTTTAAGTGATCAGAAACTGTTTTAAACCTGAAGCTCAAAGCATATAAATGGCTCCAGACTGTGTAACCCTGCCAACTCCTACTACCTACTATTTAAAGTATGCTTTCTGTAGCTAGCTCTCCTTTAAAACAGACTATGCGGAGTTCACTATGTCAAAAATATTGGATAAGATGATACAGTTGAGCTTTACTAAGTGAATCTGCATTTAAGTGGATTAATCCAGGGCCTAGCAACCTTTTTAGGCTGCAGACTAGACTGACCCAGTTTGGGTGAGAGGCAGGTGGATATGTGGGTGGTAGGACCCAGCTGCTGCCACCACTTTTCCCAGTGGCAACAAAAGGAAAGTACTGGCCAATGCCACTTTTCCCCATGGCAGCACAGGGAGAGTGTTTGCAGCCAGTGCTTGTCCTCACAGTGGCAGTGGCTGGGTCCTAGCACTTGTGCACCCACCTGCCTCTCACCAAACTGGGTCAATCCAGCTGCTGAAGCCATATGTCTGAGGGCCAGATCAAATGGATGTGTGGGCCAGATCCAGCCTGGTAGGTTGCCAACCCCTGCATTGGTCTATAATTGACTGCTACACTTGCCATAGAAAGGACTTTAAAAAAAAATAAAAATGTATCAATATTTTGTGGCTTTTGAGGACATTATCGTTCCCCTTATTGTGAAGATAAGCATTTTTCAGTGCTGAGCTTGTAAGCATAAATCATTTTGACACTGACATTTTAAAGAATTCTTTTTCTGACTCTAGAAATATGATAAAAGATTCTGTTTCTTTACAGGCAATATTTGTGGTATTTACCTGAGGCAGGATGGACCCAAAGTAAACAAAAAAATTTGAAACATCTTCTGTTTGCAACCTTGTGATAGACAGGACTGAGAAAAGCATAATTTTCTAGATGCCAGACATTGATGACAGAGACTTCCTAATGCATTTTTATATTACTGATTAAAAAAAAAAAAATAATAATGGCACATTCATAGTATCCTTACAGTGAAAACCTGCTTTTGGTATGTTATCCATACTGCCTATGGTCCACAGGTCAAAACACCACATGCCTCTCTCAACAGAAATGAATTTTCACGTGCAAACATATGTCTCAGTTGGAAAGAAATCCTTCAAGAGATGTTTAAACAAGACAAAGAAGGGCCAATAAAAGGAAGGGTATAAAGACAGAACAGGGTATAAGAGTGTTAAAAAAGCCCCCTCAATGAGTCTGTTCAAATAGTCATATGACACAAAGAGGACTAGATACGTTTAGAAGAATAAAACATAGTGACAATTAAGACACTTAATAAAAAGAACTATAATGTCAAAAAAGACATGGTACAGTTTAACCCAGTGGTTTTCAACCCACGGACCATATGTGGCACAATAAGCATGCTGCTGAGGTCTGTGGGATATCCTGTTGAAAAAAACAGTAAAGATCGCCACCCATGGTCCATTAGCCAGGGAGAAAAATGGGCCTGGCCGGGGAGCACAACAGAGCCACGGGTGACTCATCCAGGAGGTAGTGGGGAGGCTGGCTCCATGCCACTTGTCACGGCACGGGGTCCTGCAGGATGGCTGTAATCTTCCCAAGGCCCCCCCACAGTGCCAAGTTGGCCCAATGGGCACCCTCGATTCTCGCCCACCACGTCTTTGATGATAACTATATAGTAGGGAGGCTGCCTTTACATCCTCTTGGACATGGTTTGCTGTACTCTCTCTAACCCCGTGGGCTCCCGGACCCCGTTTACAGTGGGTGTTTCGGGGCACCCTAGCCTTATGGGCTATGCGTGGCTCCAACCACCCCTTTACCATGCCCCAAGCCTCGCAGATGGAACTGACGTTGTTCGGTCTGGGCCTTGTTACAATTTGGCCCCCTGGTCCTCCTCAGGCTCTTCGCATCCTTGTCTCGCACTGCGCCTTCACTGGTGCCTGGGCTCTCTGCAGCCCTGTCTCGCTCTGCGCCTCTCTGGCACCTGGGCTTTCCACAGCCCTGCAAAATGCTGCGCCTCCTCCGTCGCCTGGGCTTTCCACAGCCCTGCAAAATGCTGCGCCGCCTCCGTCACCTGGGCTTTCCACAGCCCTGCAAAATGCTGCGCCTTCTCTGGTGCCTGGGCTTTCCACAGCCCTGCGAAGTGCTGCGCCCCCTCTAGCGCCTGGGCTTTCCAACGCCCTGCAAAATGCTGAGCCCCTCTGGCACCTGGGCTTTCCACAGCCCTGCAAAATGCTGCGCCTCCTCTGGTGCCGGGGTCAGTGCACCCTAAATGCTGCGCCCCCTCTGGCGCCAGGGTCAGTGCACCCCAAATGCTGCGCCCCCTCTGTAACCGCGGGGTCCTGCGGGAGGGCCGTGATCTCCTTACAGCCCCCTCACCGTGCCCAGTCGGCCCAAGGGCACCCTCAAATTCTTGCCCACCACGTCTTTGCTGTTTAGTATATGTTGGGAGGCTGCCTTATGACTCCCTGGGCACGATTAGCTGAGACCTCTGTCCCCGTGTATTCCCCGGACCCCCTGGGGGGTCTCCCGGTATGGTGGGTGCTCCCCAGGCACCCTAGCCCTATGGGCTATGCGTGGCTGCTACCAACCCCTAATACCACGCCCCAAGCCTCGCTGATGGGATAGACGCTGGTATGTCTCTCTATATGTGCACGGCCCGTCTCTTGGGCCTCTATGTACTTTCGCCCGCTCTCTGGGGCCTCCTCTTCTGTGCTGCCCTCTCTTGGGCTCTCCGAGCCCACTCGGGGCCTCCCTGTAATGTTGCCCCTTTCTGGGGCCTTCTCTATAGTGTCGCCCCCTTGTCTGGGGCCTTTGCAATAGTGCCCCCTCCTGGGGCTTCCCCTGTAATGTCGCCCGAACTCAGGCTTCTAAAATACAGCCCCCCGTCTGGGGCTCTCTGCGCCCACTCTGGGGACTTCTCGGTGACGCCCCCCAACTCTCGGGCCCACCGCACTGCTGCCCCCTCTCTCCCAGGGCTCGCCGTGCCACTACCCCCTCTCGCCGGGGCAACCGCACCA
>NW_005842487.1:491310-491762 GCF_000455745.1 Alligator sinensis | reverse complement strand
CTCCCTAGGAGCAGGCACTGAGGTGCCCTGTGACACTCTCCAGAGCCGGGGTCAGTGCATCCCAAATGCTGCGCCCTCTCTGGCGCTGGCATCGATGCACCCCCAAATGCTGCACCCCCTCTGGCGCTGGGGTCGGTGCACCCCCAAATGCTGCACCCTCCCTGGCGCTGGGGTCCCCACACTGCCGTGGGGCCCCTAATAGCCTCACCCAAACCACCGGTCTTAAACAGTAAACAAAACACAAGCCCCCGGGCTATAACAAATTCCAGCTGCCTGGCTATAACCTCATTCAAGCCACACCAGGGGTGCCCCGTCCCTCACCAGTATCAGAGGCTATACCTGCAGTCAGGCCTCTCCCCTTTGCTTGCTCTGGGAGAGCTCCTTCTCTCTTGGCAGCTGGCAGGGAGCTACCATCCTGGCCTCAGACCTGGGGTTTATATGTAAGCCAAGCC
>NW_005842487.1:483695-491298 GCF_000455745.1 Alligator sinensis | reverse complement strand
CGCTCACCTGGTAAGCAGCAGCTGGCGCTCCCCACTAACTTCTAGGGCTCCTTCCCTAGCAGTTTCCACTCTTCAAAGGAGCAGGGCACCTAAGTACTCTGCGACACCACTGCGCACACTCCTGGGGAGGGAGGCATGGGGGAGGAGAGCCTGTGCCTCTCAGATTTGTGTGCAAGACGGGAGCAGATGCAGGCTCCTTGCTGAGGGCTCAGGGCTCCCCACCCAGCTGTCCTCCTCCTGGGGGCCTCCACTGCAGGAAGGTTTGCTGCCATCGCCTGGCAGCAGCAGGGCAGGGGGCACCTCACCATGGTCTGACAAACTGCTCTAATGAACTGGTGGCAGCATCAAGCTTCTCTGCCTGCTGGCACTGGGTCCCACCTGCTGGGCCATGGAGGCCCCAGGGGTAGAGCAGCAGGGCAGGGAGCCCTAAACCCACAGTGGGCAACTGACATCCACCCTCCTTCCCCTTCCCCACTCCCGTGGGCTCCAATCCAGTCATGCCACCCATGGGGGAGAGTGGGGAGCCAGGCTCTGTGCTCCACTACAGCTGCAGCAACTGCTGCCTCCTGCAGGCAGTAGCTGGGGCTCAAGCACTGCTGAGGGGGAGGGCAGGGGACTGCAGGCCCTAGCCCTGGTCTCATAGCCCTGGCAGTTGTGGGCTCCCTCAGCTGTGGGGTGCAACTCACATAACACACAGAGCTGAAAGTGTGGCCCACTATGGCAAATAGGTTGAGAACCACTGAACTAACCCAAAAGGGTAGTAGCTGTGTAGCAAGGCCTTCATCAATCCACTGCAACCCCACCATGGCTCACAACACCTCCAAACATGCCCTTTTGCTCATAATTTTATGGACCATAACAAATATTGACATAACGAATATAAATTTGTACCGCTGTTCCTAAGTTCCCTCTACATTTGCAAATTCACGTGATCTTTGCTTCTTTATGAAATATTGAATATATGTAAAGAGCAACTTCTTGGTTACAGTGACAGAGAATACTTAGGTTAGCAGAGAAATGAAAGTCAAGTAATTTTGAAGCTTTTTCCAGATCAGAGCAAAATGTTCAAAAGTGAACAATATTTCTCACGTTTCATTTAGAAAAAAGGGGTGTGAAATTTACATGGCCCCACTGTGGGATCCAGTCCAGGTGGTTTCTTGTGGACCAGATCTGGACATGGTGGTAGTAATGGAATGAATGGTGATGGTAGCTGTGGCCACAGGAGTTAATGCAGCTGTTGCTTGCCTCCCGTGACCGTCAAGCCATTCCCAATGGGGTTCTATACACCAGATTTCAGTGGAGGACCCTGCTCCTACTTGCCTTGCACCAAAATTCCTGGTTCATCTCTAAGCCCTGTAGGACAACTTACAGAGCTCTGTGGGCTGGATCTGGTCCATATGCCATACACTTGATAACCTCAATTCAGAGCCATTATAGTTTATAATGGAAGCTGATGTTAGTGGAACAAGTCAAGATTTGTTGTCCACTGAAGAAAAAAAATTCTGTCCTTCCAGACTCAGACTACAGCTGTCTTTGTATAGGAAAAGTCAGCATGCTTGCCTATACAAAAAGATACTTCAAGAGCTCATTCAACAAAACTAATACTGATGCCGGGGAGTGCAGGGGATGGGGCACATTTGATTAACCAGCATATTTGATTAACTGGCACCCACCATTCCCAGGGGATGATGGGTAACAGAGCTTTTGTATTAGACTGCTGAATGCTTACCTTACAATTATAGAAAACTTACATTTTTACATGCATTACATATATCAAATGCAATCAAATATTAACAGAATATTAAAAAGAAATTTCAATATCCATATTTACTTGCATACCACATATACCTTGCCCTCCCTCCTTACCTCCCCAAAATCAGCCCTCCAAAATCAGGGTGTTTGCCTTAGGTAAGAAGATGATTTTTCCTTCCTGGAATAGAAGCAAGGAGGAATAGAAGCATGCAGACACTGTGCTCTAATGGCTGCCAAGATGGCTGTCACTCCTCTGTGGCCCCAGCAAGCAGAAAGGGAAGAGTCCCATGTTAATCCATGCATAGCTGCTAAGGAACTTGCAGCAGCTACCAAATGAGCACTGTAGCTGTGCTTAAAGCAGCAACTGAGCTTGCTGAGGGTGCTGCATGCAGCCTGTAGTATCCTGATGAGGCTTATGGTGTAGAAACAACCCTCTACTACAGAAATGTTTATTATAAACTGTTTACAGTAAAGAAGTAGCAGTCTTGCTACTGCCCTTGCAAGGGCCAGGGCCTAGCCTTGTTGCTGTCCTGTTATACTAAGAAGTTCCTTTTGCCTCACCCAGGTTGTCTCTTCAGGAAGCACACTTCATGGATCTCCTATGTTTCTAAGAGCACTTACTCTATGTTACAGAGTTGACAATGACTCTAGAAAAAACTTTTATTCTACATTCTGACTTGCAAAAAGGAAGTGTCTTAATTGGAAGCATGTTGTGTGCATAAAAATCCAGTATGTGCACAGAATACTGAAAAGCTTTTCAAATTATCCAAAGTATTTAGTTTTGAGAGAAAGCTTCTTACCGAAATAGCAGTTATCTTCAGAGAATCTACAGTAGAATGTGTAAAAAGGTACCATAACACTGGTCCAATTTCTGCTGTAATAAATCCCTGTGCATGATAGGAGACAGTGGTACAAACATTTTCAATGATCTTTGCCGCCATATGATTGACAACACGTTCTTCCTACAGGGGAGAGGAAAATACATTTTATATGAACATTACATGTTTCTGACTTTGTTTTTTTTGAACTAACTAAAAATAACCCACAAGATTCAATATGTAATAAGTGCCCTTCATCTGAATCCTGATACATACAAATCAGGTAACACATTGAAAATCTGTAAGAGAGTCATTCCACAAGGCAGCTCAGCCAAGTTTGAAATATGAAGTTGATGGAATTTCCCCCTTACTCTTATACTGTAAAGGAAACAACAGAAATAGCATGCAACACTGAATCTTTTATCTCAACATGACCAGTCTGAATCCAATTTAAGTCAATTATGAATGAAAGATGATCAATTCCTTAGGAAGAAATGTTCACATTACAAAATATATTAATTACTAGAGGTGCACCGATACATCGGTCTGATATGGGATAGGTACCGATATAAAGAAAACTGTCTGTACTGGATATCAGCCTGATGGGGCCAATAATTTGGACAAGAAATGCCTGTGCTATGCGCAGCCGCAGCGCAGCACTTAGGCAGCAAGGAGCAGAGCCAGCAGTATGGAGAGCTTCCTCCGGCTGCTATGTGTGGTGTGGTGGAAGGGCAGGGGGGAGGGAAGGGGCATGGGCGGGAAGATCAACACTCCCTGCAATGAAGGAGGTAGCAGGGGTAGAGGCAGGCACTGCCCAGGCAGGGCAGGAGGGGGCCAGAGCCGTGGCTTGCTGAGGGGGAGGCGGCTCCCCCCGCTGCTTGCACACCAGGAGGACATGGGGGGGCATGTGCCCCCTAGATCTGTGCAGGGCAGGGCGGGCTGCAGCACGGGCTGCACAGGGCTCTTCTCAGCAGGGGCTGGGCTCAGAGCAGGTGCCGATGGCACTGAGAGAATGCTGCATCCACCCCAAATTTCACCGCCTCTCTGCTCCCAGCACCACTGCTGCCAGCCGACTAGCGTAGCCCCAGCTCTTTTCAGTGCATGGGCAGAGGCAGGGCATTGAGCTGGGCCTGCGCCAGGCAGCTGGCACTGGCGGCGGCACTGGGAGCGGAGTAATGGTGAAATTTGGGGTAGATGCAGCATCCTCCGAGCACTGCCAGCGCCCGCTCCAAGCCCAGCCCCTGCAGAGAAGAGCCCCATGCTGCCCCAGCTGCAGCCAGCCCGCCCACCCTGCACAGCTCCAGGGGGCACACGCCCCACCATGCCCTCCTGGGGTGCAAGCAGCGGTGGGTGCTGCCTCCCCCCCCACAAGCCACAGCTCCGATCCCACCTGCCTAGGCAGCACCTGTCCCTGTCCCCTCCCTCACTGTGGGGCAGTGCTGATCTGCCCCCCCACACCCCTTCTCTCCCCACTCCCCTTCCACCATACTGAACTTACCAGCTAGAGGCATCTGTATCAAAAATTGGATTGGTATCAGCTGATATGCCTCCTTAAATATTGGCTATTGGTATCGGCCCCAAAAACCTCTATCGGTGCACCCCTATTAATTACTGTTAGCACTAATTAACACGACTGAAGTGAACATCAGTTGTTACTATTTATTTAAGGTAAAAAAAACACTCATTTTTTCAGATTATAACCATTCAAGTAACTTCCTGGAATAAAAGAAAAAAGTTAGATTACTAGATTAGATAGATACAAATTAGATTACTCAGTAATTGCCATTCCTTATATGTTCTTCTAAAACATCTGTTACTGATCATTATTGGAGATAGGATAATGAAGTATATGGACCACTGGTATGATCTTATTCAGTAATTCCTAAATTGCTGGGATTGATTCTTTGCCCTTTCTCCATCCTCTTTAGGTTTATTGATCTCACTTGCATAATATACAGGATCAGGGATGAAGTGATTTTTAACAACACTAAAATATATTTTTAACAACAATAATATATATTCAATGGCATGTTGTCTGCACATGCCATTGATCTCTGTATTATCCACCCCAATGCTGTGTATTATTATACATACTAAAATCTTTCTAGAAAATAAATTGCCATGTCAGAATAATGCTGATCCATGAACATATATTATCACAAAAATTACCTTGCAGCAGCTTTTACTCCAGAAATATCCAAGAGGCTTAGTGGAAGCTTTACCTGAATACAGGATGCACAGCCAGACACCATATTATATACAGTAATCAGATAAGTTACCAAAATAGAAATGAAAGATCAATAGTGTATAGTTTCTTATTTATTGTGCACTGCATCACTTTGCTTCCAGATCTGTGAAAGAGCATTGCCTTTCAGCAATAACTTACACTTAAGCGGTGTTCACGAATTTGTTAACAGAGAATTTAAATATAAGAAAGATGGACAATAAATGTACTCCAGGGATTTAATTTGTCAAGTCTGTAGCACACTCTGACTTCACTAATAATTCATCATAATGGCATTAATTGATTTATCTTATATTAATCTCCACATTATCCTACTACTGCATTCCCTTTGGATTTCTGACATTTATCTTCACAATCATAACCACCAACAACTGGAAGCAATAATAATGAAACCTCTCAGAAAGCAAGACAAAAGCCATTCAAAAAGGAAAAAATTTAATGCCATTAAAATATATTCTTTACCCTCTTTCCCCTACTGACTATCATTGCTTTAATTTTTAAGCATGTAAGATTATAGAAACTTATGGGAATTGTGGTAGAATTCTAATTAAAGGAAATTTTCTCCATAAATGCCAAATTAATTCCTTCCCATTGTCTAAATTGCCTCAAAGTATTTCAGCTCAACTTTAAATAAGTAGAATTTACATGTGGCCTAATTCTCATCTCTCATCAGTTTTACACTGATATAGCTCTACTTGCTTCAGTAGACTTGTTTTTCATGTACAGCTGTGTAAGTAAAAAAATTATGCCCTTGGTCATAACACAAGTTTTGTTAGCATAACATCCTGTACTATATGTTAGCATAACATCCTGTACTATATGTATCTGCAGATACAACTGTGCACCTATCAAAATTCAGCCTCTTGACACTCTCTCTCTCTCAGATACTTCCATTACAAAGTATTATAACACTTTTTTTTAGTCTTTTCTATGATTCATACAACTGTATTTTAGTTTGAATGATCTTCTGCTCTCCTCAGGAAAAAAAAAAAAGATAAATCCATTTATAAAAAGCACTATATGCATTCAAAATTTCTTCCATATCCAAAAGGTTAATAATAGCATTAAATCTCTCTTACCTATGAAATAATTATTAGGAGCACTAACTGGGGCTTCTGTGCTGCTTTCAACAGACAGCAATGCATTTAATAAATACACTATAATCCCATAAATAAATCATATTCAAAGCATTATGCAGCAGGGAATGGTTACTATGAATGCTAAGAGATCTCCAGCAATATCCAGATGCAGTTTTAGCTATCCTTAGCAATATATGTCCCTTGATGTGTACTTTATCTTGTAGTTTTCACCCAGTGCTGAGATGAGTCGTGCCCTGTGCTAGATAACCAGAGTCATTCCAGCATCTTGGATGGAAAAAGGTCATGTATCCTCACAGTGCTGTATAAACTCAATGAGGCTGTCAGACTAATTCAATTTGCTGCCACCTGAGATTGCCTATCATAGTCCCCTCTGGGATCTGTTCTCGAACACTGTATAAGCAACAAGACTTGTACCATTTTCTGCTTAATTAACTCTCTGGAAGTGAAGCTTGAGCTAAACTAATATTTGGCCTCTTAACTGAAGGAGTCATCTTGTCACGTTATCAGGATATAAGCTATGTTAGTGGAAAGAAATGGATCCTCAAGATATGATTAAAGAGCTTTCATACACCAGTTAACCTCTGTCAGTATCATGAACTGTATTATACATGAACTCCAGGAATAGAACAGTATCAAAAAGCAATGCTGGCTCTATTTTCTCGGAGTCCAAGTAGTTTTATAAAATGCATTAGAGGACACAGCACCTGATATTCAGAAGTGCTGAACACTCACAGCTCTAATAGAAGACAATGAGCTGTAGATGCCACACACTTCTGAAAGTGAGGCCTGCATAAATGGCAAAGCAAGCACCAATACGGTAGGCACACATGAAAGGAAAACATTAAGCATCCTTTCAATTGTCTTTTAATTTAACTCCTACAGGAAGTAGAGAATATGCAAAGCAGTCTAACTTTATACATTTTACTATGTATTATTTTCATTTTGATGGCGGAAGAGCCAACAGAATATTGGAAGTTTTCTGAAACAATGAAGATCTAGACTCCATCCTGAAGAACACGATATGAAAACAGCAAATTTCTGTTTAACGCATCACCTTTTTAACCTTAGTATAGATCAGGGGTGCTTAACTTCTGGACTACAGGCCACAACTGGCCCACAGAGCTATGTCATTCAGTCTGCTGGGCTCCCCATGGGTCTGAAAATTTGGCATTGCGGGAGCTTTGGTAGCATTAATTGCTGCTTCCCTGTTGCTAATTTCCGGGCTCATGAGTAGTTGAGAAGGTCAGAGAGCACGGCCCTGCATGCTAGATAGAGTGTGCGGGGGTGGAGCAAAGCCAAACCAGATTCCAGCAGGTGGGCTGAGCTACGGTGGCATGGGACCCAATCAGCGGTGGCAACCCCATAAGGGATCTAGCCCACAGATTGGCTCCATGCCATTCATCTGGTCAAACAGCCAAAAAGTTGAGTACCACAGGTATAGCTACAAATGCATATATACAAGCACATCTCAAAGACTGAAGTCAGAAATAGAGAGGAAATTAATTTAGCAAATAAGAATTTATTTCAGCATCATTCTAAATCAATGTCCAAGCAGTTATTTTTAAAAGATGAAAGAATCACACAATCTAATAAACTCATATGACCCAAGGACTAACTTCTGTTTCATAGTAGTTTGGGGTCAGAAGGAACCTGAAAAGATCATCTAGTCTGCCCCCCTGCCATTGGCA
>NW_005842487.1:472159-483513 GCF_000455745.1 Alligator sinensis | reverse complement strand
TCTGTGCTGCTGACCTCCCCAAAGGAGTTGGTAGGCAGCCACCAAATCACCCCTCAGCCTCCGCTTGATGAGGCTGAACAGGTTCAGGTCCCTCAGCCTCTCCTCATAGGGCCTGCCCTGTTGCCCTCCAACCAAGCGGGTGGCTCTCCTCTGAACCATCTCAAGGCAGGCCACATCCTTCTTAAAGTGCGGTGCCCAGAACTGGATGCAATACTCCAATTGTGGCCTGACCAATGTCACGAAGAGGGGGAGTATCACCTCTCTGGACCAGCTTGAGATGCATCTTCGGATGCACGACAAGGTGCGGTTGGCTTTGCTGACTGCGGTTTGGCATTGGCAGCTCATGTTCAGCTTGGAGTCAATAATGACTCCAAGATCCCTTTCCGCCTCCGTGTTCACAAGTGGGGAGCTCCCTAGCTTGTATGTATGCTGTGGATTCCTTCTCCCCAGGTGCAGCACCTGGCATTTATCTACATTGAACCCCATCCTATTACCATCCACCCACTTCTGTAGTCTGTCTAAATCTAATTGCCGCCTCTCTCCCCCTTCGAGTGTGCCTACCTTTCCCCACATCTTGGTGTCATCGGCAAACTTGGACATGTTTTCCACCCCTTGTCCAAGTCACTGATGAAGATGTTGAACAGTGTAGGCCCCAGGACCAAGTCCTGGGGGACCCCACTGTTCACATCCCGCCAGGTTGAGTACAACTCGTCCACCACCACTCTCTGGGTGCGCCCCATCAGTCAATTTTTTACCCATCCAACTTTATAGGCATCAATGCCACAGTCGCTCAATTTATTAATGAGAATGGGGTGAGAGACAGTGTCAAAGGCCTTCTTAAAGTCCAGAAAGACTACGTCCACGGCAACACCATCATCCAGGATTTAGTTACCTGGTCATAAAAGGCCATCAGGTTGGTCTGGCAGGACCTGCCTGGTGAACCCATGTTGATTTCCCCTGGGCATGATCTCCCCTGCTGGCCCCTCACAGATGTGATCCTTGATAATTATTTCAAGGATTTTCCCCAAGACCGATGTGAGGCTTATGGGCCTAAAGTTTCCTGGGTCCTCCTTTCTCCCTTTCTTATAAATGGGGACCACATTAGCTGGTTTCCAATCTCCGGGCACCTGGCCCATGGGCCTGTGGACCACGATCGCTCATACAGCCGGGCCAAGGGCACAGCAATGACCCCCACCAGCTATCTCAACACCTGTGGGTGGAGGGCATCGGGGCCTGCAGATTTAAAAAACATCCACCCCTTCCAGAAGATCCCTAACTACATCTGCGTAGACCCGAGGCCTGGCAGTGCTATCCCCAAGATTGTCCCTACCTGTGGTGGGAGAGCTGTCCTGGTCCCTGTTCAAGAAGACAGAGGAAAAGAACTTGTTAAAAATTTCGGCTTTCTCATCTGGCATAGCCACAAGATTACCATTTGAGTCTAGCAGGGGCCCTACATTATCTGGTGCCCTCTTCTTACTCCCAATGTATTTGAAGAAGGACTTTTTGTTGTCCTTAATCCTGGTCGCTAGCCTGAGCTCAACCCCCACCTTTGGCCTTCCTAATAGCCTAATGTTCTGTCAGCATTCCACAGAATTCCTCAGTTAACTGTGATATGTAATTACAAATTCTTCACTTTTAAAAACAAATGGAGAACATTTTTTTTAAGTTACTTGGTTGGGAAAAAATATAACAAGTCTGTATCTGTAAACTAGATATCTGAACTTGGAATATGAAAAGAAATACTGTATATAACATTCTGTTCATAGGTGACATGTAAGTGCTACCAGTGAGAGGGCACAACTCTGCTCCACCACCACAGTGTGGCAACAACTCCATGCCACTGCCCACACTGCCACTGCTGCCAGGCTCTGCTCCAGCCATGCTGCAGCACTGCCCCATGCCTTGCTGTTGGTGCAGAAATAAGGGGGGGGGGGGGGGGGGCTGCCCCCCCCCTGCCTGTGTTTTGGGGGAAAAAAAGGGGGGGGGGGGGGGCACTTGCCCCCCATGTCCCCTCTGACACATCATTTATGATTCTCTCTGTTTCCTTTAGGATATGGACAGGCATTCATTTGAAGTGCTAAGAATTACTGAGAAATTTGCAGCACTATGAAAACATGATGTGACATGCAAATATAGCCATTCAAGTGCCCAGTCATCCAGCTTGCTACAACGCATGTTAAGGGGAGCGTGCTGTGCTAAGATCCAAGCATGCTTTGTGGAAGGCCCCATATCTCCAGAATTGTCAAGGACAGCCAAGCACAAAGGAAAGCACCAATTGGCTGGCCATCTAAGGACTATACCTACACCCAAGGATCTCAAGGTCTCTGAAGCCCCAGCCCTAGTCATTGCTGGCAGTGGATGCATGTGCACCCCTGGGAGGAAAGTGTGGAAGGGGCTGGAAATGTACTACAAGATCAAGGCCCAGGCCCCTTGTGGCTCCCTTGTTATCCACCCTGAAGCATGCATGCTCCTGCCACCAGTAATGAACTGGGCCAGGGCTCCACTTGCAGCCTCCCTCCTCAGTGCAGCTGCTTGCAACCTCCCAGCCTCCTGCCACAGCCAGCCTGGGCTCTGGGCAGGCTCCTGCCACCCATCACAGAGCCTGGGCTGCTTGCAGCAGGTAGCAGAGAGACTGCAAGTAGCTGCACTGAGGTCTGCAGAGCCCCAGCCTGGCTTATTGTCTGGCAGCAGATGTACACGCGCCTCCAGGCAGATGGTGGGAGAGCTTCAAAGGGCCTGATCCTTGTTGTGGCAACGCAGCCCTGGCCCGTTGCCCACCATCGACCCCTTCCCCACCATCTGTGCGCATGCCAAGCAAAATGCCTTTGCATGCCACACTTTGGCAGGCATGCCACGGATTGCCGACCTCTGGTCTTCTCCTTTAGCAGCCAATAAATTGCCATAATTGCATCTGTCAAATTTTTTCTCCAAGGTCCTGATATGGCATGAGCTCCACTTTTAAATTAATTAGGTTGTGTATGGGGGTGGGCACCACAGAAAACAGGACAAAGGCCTTAGCTCTTATATTTGGCAAAAACTTAAATATTTAACCATACCTTTGTATTCCAAAACAATAGGTGCTAACTTACTGAACAGAAGTAAGGAAGTTCAATATAAAAGGGAAATTTCTTTTCTAATCCACCATTTGGTACTGTATTTGGTGGTAAACAGACTGCAATTCTCCTGGGAGAAAGCTTTTTGTCCCTGAATCCTACAGATGTTTACATTCATTGACCCACTTCAAGTACCTGAAGTATGCTGTATAAGATGTGCAAACATTTTCCCCCAACCCACTCCCAGTGTGTGCTCCTGTAAACTAACTGCATCGCACTTAACTGAACTGCTATTCATTTTTGGGACAAGCCCACGGGGTGTCTGTTGTCCATGACCACCTACTGGCAGGAGAAAAGTAATGCACAGTTTGGAAGGGCTACATGTATAAGCATCTGCTTTGATCAGTTAAAACCAAGAACAAGAGGTCCCAGGTCTAATGAGACATTTGTTTCTAGCTTTTGAGTACATCTAATACAAAACAATTACGACTAAGTCACTACATAAATGTGGAACTAGAAGAAAGAGAAAAAAAATAGACCCGAGTCTAAAACAGAAAAAATCCTATTGGAACAGAAATTTTATAAAGGAATTCCCTCTCTACAAATTTTAGAATAAGAAAATTAGCTGAATGAGCCTTTTGGTGCTAGGAATCAGAATTTAAGAAAAAGAAAACTTCAGATCTTTCATTTTAATTTATTTTTGTCAGTTCAGACCTGAGAATGTCTAATTTATGTCCTAGACAGACAAGGTTCCTCGGGTGAATTTGATATCTTTTATTAGACCAACCCAAATGGTTGGAGAATAGTTATTAAGCAAGCTTTCGGGTTCAAAAACCCTTCGTCAGGCTCAGGAAGCTGCAGCAGTTGGTGTGTGCTCTTCCTGGATGGAATGAAAAGTAAACAAGCCAGGGGCTGGGCTGGGGAGTCAGTTGCCAGGCAGATTATAATGTATCAAAAATCCAATGTCTATGTTTAGTCCCTGATCTCTAGTATCCAGCAGGTTGATGAAATGGAGCTCATAGGCTCATCTCTGGGATGTGTTGTGTAAATTTCCCTTGAGGATCAGGACTGAGAGATTGGAGAGAGAGTGGCCCTCCTGTGAGAAATGTGCCCCCACCGGTAGTTGGGTGTTTCTGTCTTTGATGGATTTCCGGTGTGCATTCATTCTGGTGCGCAGTTGTTGTCTGGTCTCTCCTACATATCTTCCATCAGGGCATTTGGTGCATTGGATGAGGTATACTACATTGCTGGAGGTGCAGCTGTAAGATCCTGGGATGCTGATGGCTCTGTTGTGGGGTGTAGTAATAGTGGGGGTGGTGGAGATGTGGGGGCAGGTTTTGCATTTCTTGTCATGGCACGGTCTGGATCCTTTTGGTGTGTTCTGGGGTTGAGGAAGTTTGCTTCTGGTGATGAGGTTGGTGAGGTTCGGTGCTTGTCTGAAGGCTAGGATGGGTGGCTCTGGGAAGATCTTTTTAAGAATAGGGTCTTTTTCTAATATGGGTTGCAGTTTTTTGAGGATTTTCCGTACAGGTTCAAGGGATGGGTGATAGGTCATAACCAGCGGTGTGCGATTTGTGGGTGTTTTTCTTCTGTACTGCAGCAGTTCTTCACGTGGTATCCAGGTGGCTCTTTCAAACGTGCGATCTACCTCTCTGGAGAAGTGTCCTTGCTGGGTGAAAGCCTTTTTAAGATTGGTGAGGTGGCAATCCCGGGTGTTCTCTGCAGTACAGATGCGGTGGTATCTGAGGGCTTGGCTGTATATCACTGCTTTTTTGGTGTGTTTCGGGTGATTGCTGGTTCTGTGCAGATATGTATGTTGGTCTGTGGGTTTCTTGTATACTGTGGTCTGTATTTTACCCTTCTGGATACTGATCCTTGTGTCTAAAAAGGGGATGTTGGTGTTTCTCAGAAAGCAAGCAGGCCATATGAAAGATAAAAAAGGGCTTGTCACCAAGTTATAGGACCAGTATTTTATTAGAAATCATACTGACACATATCAAAGAGGCAAAAATTATCCCTTGTAGCCTCATGTACTATTTTGTAGTCAGTACTTCAACATCAGAGAGTTATACAGGCAATAAAATGAGACGTAGTTTGTGCAAAACGCCAATATAATAACTTTCTACAGGTTCTATCCAACTGTTGTTAAAAATCACATATAATGTACTGTGCATATACACTGCATTTATACGTGGAAAGTGTCAAATTCCAAGCCCCTAGCTCAATGATTCACAAAGGGTCAGACTAGCATGCTGCAAAAGCAGCAGAAGTGTGCCATAAAAATCATCCTTTGTCTTCTTTTTTGTATTTTAAGCTGGGGGGGGGGCACAGCATGTGTGCAGGGAGCAGCAGAGCGCAGCATGGCTGCGTCTCCAGAATGCAGGCAGAGCACAGTGACAGCTATTTACAAAAATCCGGTCCCAACACAGTTTTCCAGCAGCTGGAAGTTTCACGCAGACCACACCTGGGAAGAGGAGGGCTGGAAGAAGTGGCAGCAGCACCAGGACTAGACATCTGCAAACTGCGTTTGTGTTCCAGCTGCCACTTTTCTCCCCTTCCCTTTTCAGGTGTAAAAGCATGCTGACAATTTTAATCCAGAAAAGGTGCGCCCCAGGTATCAACAGTTTAAGACTAACACTTCCCAAGCTATACCATGGGCCCATTGCAGAGCTTTCTCTCCCCTCTTTGTATAGCCAATACAAGGATCATGCAGGTAGTATTCAGGACCACAAATGAATAGAGTAGTTTAACCCTGTTGCACTGCTTCAGTGTAGGACTATGCCTATAAGACATAGGAGAGCAGTTCAGACAATGTCAGGATTATTAGAGATAAAAAAAAATACCCAAGGAAGAGTTTTAAAAAAGGGACAAGGAGAAGCAGAGAGGTTATTTAGAAAATAAGAAAAGGAAGACTGTTCCAAACATAGGAGTAAGCAGGGCCAACAAGAAAGTAAGGAGAAAATGGAATTAGAAAAGCAAGAAGTTCATTTAGCAAAGAGGAATGCAGAGACACAGTAGAAGACAGAAAACAAAAATAGCGATTAACATGGGTCACGATTAGGTAAGGCTTTTTAAGTGACAATTAGAAGCTGAAATATTATGCAGTGAGATAGAGACTCAATGATGAGCTTCAAATAAAAGGAAAGGATGATATACAAAAAATAGTGACAAAAGCATAACTTTAGCAAACTAAAAAGGGAATGGGTAAAAAGCAAGCCAGCCACAACCTTGGCACTATGTAGTTATTATTAAGTGAAAAATATCCTCTCAGGTTTAAGAGACTGAGACTCTGTGACTGCAAAATCTGGAAGCATTCTGTTTGAAGGAGTTGCCCAACAAAGGCAGTTAATAGTTAAAAACACTGAAATATTTAATTAACTGATTGAGGAAATTATTGGAATATTTAATTCGCTGACTGGATATATGCCAAATGGTGATATCATTTAAATCACCATGTCCTGCTCTTCACATCAAAACTACATGACTCTCTCTGGATTTATTACTGATTTTTTCAATGAATAGAGCAACTTCCCCATTTTTGATGCCTCACTGCAAATGTCTCCAGTTCATCCAAACCTAAAATCAACATTCATCTCAATTTAGCAGTGTTCAAGCGTTGCAAATTTCAGCTTGCAGCTCCCCGACTGCAATCTTGAAAAAGATTTTTCTGTCTTATCAGTTTTAATTTACTGTCCTATCAGTTCTCAGTATTAGACTCATTTTTGCTGCTGTTTGACTGTTTTGCGCACTTTCTACACCTGTCTTTTAATCAGTCACCTCCACATTCTACACATTGTGTTCCTTTATTAGTCAATAAATATATCAGATTGCCAGGCCTCCCGTTTGTATATGCCATATTATAGTTGCAATGACAAAACTTAATTAGAATATATAAGATATTAAAAAAGACAATCAGTTCAACACAAATACATTTGTTATTTCAAACTCTTTCCTTCCTCTATTATTCTGTTTCACTGAGTTAGTTCTGCTCTGGAAATGACAAATCTTACCATAACTCAAGAGACTCAGGAAAGCTTTAGAGCAATTCCTAATAGACTTGAAGAACAGCCAATTTATCTTAAGGAATTCAAGAATATTTAAACAACTGTAACAAATGATGTAAATCTGTTTTATTTTCTCAAATTCCTATTTAAGAGAGCAAACAAAGCTTCTTAATTGGCAATAAAAGACTACACAAGTGTATTTCATAATTCACATACTTTAATTTAACAGTACAGGAATGATGAGTGTATTCAAAAAAAAAAAAAAAAAGGTTTGCTGATCTTTTCAAATGCAGAAACCACAGATACATATTTGGTGAGTGAAACATGCTGCCATTCTAATTTAGATGCACAAACAAAGTTTAAATGCGTATATGTGAACATTATGCATTATCCATAAACATGATACTAAGGTTATGGCAACAGATAACAAGTTATAATATATTTCAAGAGGAGCTATAACTGATCAGATTCTAAGCAGCAGACAAGGAGCACAAATGGAGACACAGAAATACAAGATGTAGGACCGAACAGTACGGCCTAGGTTGTCAAACCCAGTTCCTGCCATCCAGTTCTCATCACACAATCCCTTCCAAAAAACTTCAAGCTTCAGATTAAAACCAGTTTGCTCCAACTACTTCTATTACTTCCCCCTGCTGACTTGGATTAGGAAGCACAAACATATCTTTATGCAACTTTCATTCACACAAGAACCCGAAACACTGGTCTTATCCACTTAAAGACTGCTGTATTAACTATACCAGTTGCTAGCAGCCCTAGGGCATCATTCTGGCAGCTAGAAAATCACAAGGGATTATGGGACAATCCCACCTTTTATCTTGTCACACGTAACAATGCATTCTTCAGCACAAAAAGCTCCACAAATATATCTGAAAAAACTAAACAAGTTGCTTTAGTACAATATATTTGTCAATTTGTCAAAACAACCCTTTTGTAGAAAAATTTATCTGAATATGCTTGACAGTTGTTTGTTTGATTTGCTACCTTGTAGATTTATATTTTGAAATAATTTTGTTCCACTAAATATTTGTTTGAATCTTATTCAAGTACACATTGCTGTTCAGATATTTTTAAAGATTTAAACTGCTGAACTAAAAGGTTCTGTTTACTAAAGTTGATTCTTGATGCGAAAGACTGTTTAGAATTAGAAACATTTAAATAATTAAACTGATTTTTATCTGTCCTTATAATCTGAAAGGCAATTCAACCAAATCTTACAAAAAGTACTTAGAAACTATGGAAAATGCTCCACATTAAATCTGTCTATGAACTTTTAAGCAACAGATACGCTCCAAAGGCATATCCTCAAGCTTTGGGGAGCAGCTTTTAGGAATAGGAGAAATACTATACATTCTAGGTCAGTATCTAGTGCATCTATTCCAGGATGCATCTATTCTAGTACCTAGTCTCCAACAATGGCCAGAATCAGAAACTTCAGATAAGGGACAAAAGACTCTCAGAACAGATGTGATTACTCCAAGAAAACTTTTTCCTAATGACTAAAAATTATAGATTAGTTTAAACCCTAAAACACTGGGAGCCAACCTTGTTGGCAGGCATACCACAAACTGAGTCCTGCAACCTCTCTCAGTGTCACTGCAATTACTTTCCCTTGTGGCGCAAAGCAACAATGAACAGAAGTGCATACCTTACGTTGTGCCACAATGTGGCCGTGATAGAAGGTAGTAATAAAGTGTACCGCTTTATTTGGAAAGACATTTATTTGCTTTATAGAAGTTTATGGCAGGAAAGCACAGGCAGCCAGAGCTGTGCACACTCTGTCGTTGCCCTGGGCAAGCACTCCCAGGGCTCGAGGGGCCTGGTCTTATGCACTCCAGAAATTCCTGTGCAGGATTTGGCCCTGGAAGCGCCTGCCAAGCTTTCCCCGCTTCCAGAGATACGTCCATTGCAATCTCTGGGGCACGTCTCTGATAGTGGAGCAAGTAAAGGATCCCCAATACTAGGAACTCACCCCAGAGACTGCCTGGGGTGTCTCTGGAAAGCAACCTGTTGTCCCGCAAGATCAACTGGCAGGACAACAGGCAATGTGTTTTGCCCAGTGAAGTAGATCAGCTGTGCTAGGAGACATCCCAGCATAGCTGATTCACTTCATTTGTAGCCATTTATTTCTAGCTTTAGAGACTCCCTCTATTCCCAATAAAATCCTGTGAGGAGGACAGCTGCTGAAGTGTTATTTCAGGGGGACTGTCCACTTTCCCCCAGAAAACGAAAACATATGAACAGAGTCTATTCTTGAAAGTACCAAGTGTCTTAGGTGTGGGAGTCTCAGCTACTTCCCCCCTCCAGTTTTTCTGTATCTGTGTACTTATGAGATCTAAGGGTCCCCTAAGCTCATCTTCTATACTCTGGCTACCACAGTACTATTTCACACCTCAAGCCAAACATGCAATAGTTAACATACTTCTGGTAATTCTACTTCCACATGCACCTTTTGGGTTGCTTAAAATTAAGATATACCCATCAAATGCTCTGGGGCACATATAGGCATATTAAAGGGCAAAGTATAAAGAAAGTCAGCAAGCACAGCCTCTTCTTATTAAAATACAGGGAGTAATTAAGTGACTGCCCATGTTCTGTTCGTAATTCACCCTTCTCAAACACAATATGCAACACACAACAATCTGCCCCAATGAACTAGCAGCCAGACCTGTTCTGCTGGATGACAGGTCAGATGGTTTTATTAACTAGTGTGGAGTGAGAAGATTTAAGCAAACTTCCTGGAAGTGAAAGGCAGGAAATAGGGCTGTAAGAGAGAAGTCGTGCTATGGAGAATAAGTACAGGCATACTACCTACATATGTCACGCTTTCCTTAAAACTTGACAGGACAAGGGATTCTTGTCTTATAGTTGTGATCATTTATGTTTACAAATAAACTGGTCCAAAGAGCCTAGAACTGGAGCAGAATATGGCTGGCTGTCATTACCCAGACTAGTGAATTTGAATGTACAGCACACTTTCGGAATAGCCAAAAATTTATCTGGTCTATCTAGGTCATTCTCAACCCAAGGCCTACCCTTCAGAGCATCTGCAACTCCAATGACCTAGGTGTCATCAGCAAATTTTCTAAATATGCATTCAATACCATCATACAAATAATTAGTTAAACTGTTCCAGACCCAGGACAGACCCCTGGGGAACCCCACTTGATACCTCCTCCCAACCAGACATTGAGCCATCGAGGGCTACTCGCTGAGTACGACCCAGTTATATAACCACATTCCAGTACTTTCAACTAGTCTGCATTTCTTTGGCTTGTTAATGAGAATGTTGCAGGAGACAGTGTCAAAAACCTTGCTAAAGTCAAGGTATATCACATCCACTGTTCTGCCTCCATCCACAGAGCCTGTCGTCTTATCATAGAACAAAATTAGGCTGGCCAGGCATGACTTGCTTTGGTGAATCCATACCGGCTGTTCCAGATCACTTTGCTCTTATGTAGATGATTCACAATATATTCCTTGAGGACCTGTTCCATGATCTTTACAGGTATTGATGTCAGGATGGCTGGATGCTCTTTCTTTCCTTTCTTAAAGATGGGCACTATATTTGCCCCTTTCCAGTCAGCCAGGACTTCAACTAATCTCCTTGAGTTCTCAAAGATGATAGCAAATGGCTCCAAAATTACCTCAGCTAATTCCTTCGGTACCTAAGGTGCATCCCACCCAGCCCTCCCAACTTGAAAGCATCTACCTTCTCTAAAGTAAATCTTAACCTGCTCTGCCATTAACTCTAGGCTGTTTATCTCCTTCCCTATCTTTGCTGACAACTGTACTTGCCTATCTGGTAGCTGCCCCTATTTGTGAAGTCTGAAGTAAAAAAAGGCATTAAATACCTCAACTTTCTCTGCATCATCCGTAACTAGATTGCCTTCCGCATTCCATAAAGAACCTATTATTTCTCTTGCCTTCTTCTTACTTGTGACAAATTTGTATAATCTCTTCTTACTGCCTTTTATGCCCTATGTCAGGCGCATCTCAAAATTGTGCCTCAGACTTCCTGATTTTCTCTGTATGCCCATGCAATGCTCTTATACTTGTCCTTAGTGCCATGACTAAGTTTCCACTTTAATTTTTTTCTTCTTATAAAATTCTATTTTGAGTTTCAACTTGTTGAAGAAATTGCTGCCTTGCCAGGCTGGTCTCCTGTTCCATCACATTGGGATAGTTTGCTGCTATACCTTCAGAGTGCTAGAATCTAGAAAACTCCACATTGTGTTTGAAAAGCTGAAACCCAGTTGGAAAGATGTCAAGAAACAAG
>NW_005842487.1:442800-472128 GCF_000455745.1 Alligator sinensis | reverse complement strand
AGAGCAGAATCATTCAGGTCCCTTGAATTCCAAGGCTCCAGTACAGGAGATGTGTCAGTCTAAATCCCCTTCAGGGTTAATAGGACGCCAAGCTGAAGTTCCAGTAAAGACTAAAGAGATGCAGTATTCTGCAGTGCTGGACAGTGGATTTCAATCCATTATTTTTCAGTCATTTTATAATGAAAATTTGAGACACTTATCTTTACAACCATCAACAGGGCTGTGACTGTGTGGTTTAAGCAAAGAGGGCTACCCATACAGTGGAGATGTCAGAGTTCAGTTGGAATTTCCAAAGGAGACTGGCAAGGTTAAGGTATAAATGACCACTGCTGCATTGAGATGCTCTGATCCAAAAGACATGAGATGCATCTCTGGTAATAGAAAGTAACTCCTCTCTCTTAAAAGGCCTTGCCCAATAGTGCTAATGAAAAATAAGGCAGTGCTTTTTAAATACCTTAAAAATGTACTTACTTTATGGACTGGCAGGTAGAAAATTGAAAGTACTGGTGAGAGCAGTAATGACAAACCGACTGGTACATAGGAATGCAAGACTTCTATGGCAGGCCTACCACTGGGTTTGGATGATGACTTGGAGCTCTAGCAGAGGTGGAGTCCTTGAAGAGTGTCACCACCTCAAGCTTACCGTAGGCCAGGGGTAGGCAACCCCTGGCACAGGTGCCAGAGTATGGCATGCGAAGGCATGTTGCTTGGCACGTGGATCTTGAGATGGACAGCTCCAGAGGTGCTGGGCCTGTGCTGCCACAAAAAGGATCAGGCCCCTCACAGCTCCTTCGCTGTCCACCCCTGGCATGGCAACATCTTACAAGTCAAGGTTGTAGACGTTTTTGGCACTCTGCCAATAAACATTGCCAACCCCTGCCATAGACCTGAAAGATATAAAAAGCACCTTCCTATAGAAGGTAGACTTGGTGATGATTCTATATCTGCAGGGCAGCCTCAATCCTTGGCATGGGATAACCCTAAGAACTCGGAGCATAAAAGTGGTTTGCAAGCACTGCGCAAGAGTGAACAGGGGCAGCAAACAGGGAAGTTTGCAAGCTGTCTGCTAGGAGCAAGAGGAGGAAGGGGAAGAGGAAGAGGAGCCAGGCACCAGATCCTGCTCCGGAAGGGTAAACGAGCCAGGGCTACCTGTGTGTTTGGCTTCCTGAGTGTTTGTTTGGTGAGCTGTGTTTGGGCTCTGAGCAGCTGGGAGTGCTGCTAGCTGGGCGATTGCTGCCTGTGTCTGACAAAAGCCCTAATGCGGCGGTGGAGCCAGTCCAGGCCAAGGAGGGTATAAAAGGAGACTTCTCAAGTGATGAGGGAGTGAGTGAGCAGAGGCAGCAAACAGGGCAGTTAACATGCAGTTCACAGGTCAGCTTGCCACCCCCTCTTTGAAGGGGAGCCTTTAAGTTCTTTCCTTAATTAAGAGTAACTAACCTACATATATTTAGTATAAGAAGCTAAAACAGCAGTTTGACCAACACTTAAGTCCCTTGTTTAACTAGAGTCCAGAGTGAGGGGGAATTCACTAGGGCATTTGCCTGGACACTCTCTCTTTCCTTCCTTCACTGTAGGCTTGGTGAGAGAAAGCAGGCTAGCAGAGAAAAAGGAACCTTTCAGGACAAGGAGCAGCGACTAGGCCAGCTTACAGGGGAGTTTGCCAGGGAAGGTATGTCTGGAAAGAGGGGCAGGAAGAGAGAAGCAGTGGATTAAGAGACCCAGAGAAATGGCTAGAGGATGTCACAATGCCAGAGCAACTGGTACTGCCAGCTATTCCTCTGCTTGCACCTGTGAGGTATCTGTCCAGGCAGGACTGCTCACCAAGGCTTCCACTGAGGTCCTAGTTTGACACTGTGGAGACTGTGGCTTACAGATTCCTCCCAGTGACTGCCAAGTGGAGTCCCTGTGAAGTGAGCGCTTCCTTCAGGTAGTGTCCCTCAGGGACCAGGCAAAACAGGTACAGGAGGTGGCAAGGCTCTGGAGCATCCTTTGCCATGCAGACTTCATCAATTTGATGCTGGAGGAAACCTATTGTACTGCAGAGCAAGGACTGCCAGAGGGAGCAACAGAGAAAGAAGAGGACATGGACTCCTGGGAAAGTGGAAGCTTGTGACCTCTGGCAGCAAGCAGAGGTCTTCATTTCCAACTGCAGCAGTTTGCCTGAAGAACAGATATGGGGCCCTTGCAACAGAGGAGGAGCAGCATATTCCACTGGTGGAAAAGACAAGGCCAGGCATCCCCAAAGTTAGGAGGATTGAGACTATTGCCACCAAGCGGAAGCATGGTGGTGGTTAAAGATTCCCTTCTGCGGGGGATGGAGGCATCCACCTGTTGGCCTGACTTGTTGTCTCGGAAGTTCTGCTGCTTTCCGAGAATCCAGATCCGAGATGTCACAGAAGGACTACCGAAACTCATCTGGCCCTCTGATTATTACACCATGCTGTTCATCCATGTGAGCACTCATGATACTGCCAGGGGTGACCCTGAGCAGATTAAAAGCGACTACAGGGCTCTGGGCACAAGGGTGACGAGGACAGGGGCTCAGGTAGTGTTCTCCACGATCTTTCCAGTCATGGAAAAGGGCCCAGGCGGGGGCAGGTGCATCCTGCAAATCGATGCATGGCTGCACAGATGGTGTCACCAGCAGGGCCCTGACTTCTTCAGCTACAGGATAGTTTCAAGAAGAAGGACGGCTAGGAAGAAATAGGATCCACGTGACAAAAAGAAGGAAAAGCATCTTCACAGACAGGCACATTAACCTAGTGACGAGGGCTTTAAACTAAGTTCACCAGGGGATGGAGACAAAAGCCCTGAGGTAAGTGGGGAAGCAGGTGACCTAGAGAAAGCACAAACAGGAGGGGGCAACAGAGCAGACCTTTTCATTCTTCCTGAGAAATTGGGGCAATTGGCTAGCTACCTCAGGTGTACATACATGAATGCACAGAGTCTGGGAAACAACCAGGAAGAACTGGAAATCTTCTCAAAGTCACAGAACTATGATGTGATTGGAATAACTGAGACTTGGTGGGATAGACTGCATGACAGGAGGATTGTCATGAATGGGAATAAACTGTTCAAGTAGGACAGGCAGGGGAGAAAAGGAGAAAGAGCTGCACTTTAAGTAAAAGAGTTGTATTATTGCTCAGAGCTACAATATGAAGCCGGAGATAGCCTGCTGAATGTCTCTGGGTTCAGGTCGGAGAGGAGAGCAACAAGTGTGATGTCATAGTGGGTGCCTGCTGTAGACACCAAACCAGAAGGATGAGGCGGATGAGGCTTTCTGTAAACAGCTAGCATAAATTTCCCGATCAAAGGGCCTGGTTCTCATGGGGAATTTCAATCACCCTGACATCTGATGGGAGGACAATATAGCCATGCACAGGCAATCCAGGAAGTTTATGGAGAGAGGTGAGGACAACTTCCTGGTACAAGTGCTGGAGAAGCCAACTAGGGCCCATGCTCTCCTTGACCTGCTGCTCACAAACAGGGAAGAACTGGTTGGGAATGTAGAATTGGATGGCAACTTGGGCAGCAGCAACCATGATGTGACTGAGTTACAGATCCCGAGAAAAGGAAGAAAGGAGAGCAGCAGATTAAGGCCTTTAGAAAAGCAGACTGACTTGCTCAGGGAACTGATGAGCAGGATCCCCTGGGAGGCCAGTCTGAGGGGGAAAGGAGTCCAAGAGAACTGTATTTTAAAGAAACCTTACATGAGGCATAGGAACAAAGCATCCCAGTACATAGGAAGACAAGCAAGTTAGCAGAAGACCAGCTTGGCATAGCAGGGAATTCTTCAGCAAGCTAAAACACAAAAAGGAAGTTTACAAGAAGTAGAAACTTCAAAAAATGACTAAGGAGCAGTACAAGAGCATTGCTCAGGTATGCCAGGATTAAGTGAAGAAGGCCAAAGTGCAATTGGAGTTGCAGCTAGCAAGGGATGTGAAGGGTAACAAGATGGGCTTCTACAAGTATGTCAGCAACAAGAAGCAGATCCAGGAAGTGTGGGTCCCTTACTGAATTGGGGAGGCAACTTAGTAATAGATGATGAGAAAAAGGCTGAAGCATTCAATCCTTGCAGCCACCACACTGTCTGCTGTGAGCAGCCCAGGCTCTGTGGTTGGTTGCAGGGGCCTGCCCAGAGCCCAGGCCCGGGCCAGTTGTGGCAGGCAGCTGGGAGGTTGCAAGCAGCTGCACCTGGATCCATGATGCTCCAGCCCAGCTCACTGCCAGCAGCAAGTGCATGCATGCCTCAGAGCTGATGGGGAAGGGGCTGGGGGCATGCCGCCTCAGCATCTTTCCCCCCCATCCAAGGCGCACATGCACCCGCTGCCAGCAACAAGTCAGGGCAGCCAGTGGGGAAGGGGCCAGGGTAGCCGAGCCCCAGCCCCTTCCCCGTTGACTCCAAGATGAACATGGGCCAACAACGGGAGGTCACGGTCAGCAGGGCTAACCGGACCTTATCGTGCATCCACAGGTGCATCTCAAGTAGGGACAAGGAGGTGATCCTCCCCCTCTACGTGACACTGGTCAGGCCACAGCTAGAGTACTGTGTCCCGTTCTGGGCACCCCACTTCAAGTCACAAGAGAAGGCTGAGGGGGGACCTGGTGACCGTCTATAAACTCACTAGGGGGGACCAGAAGGGTTTGGGGGAGACCTTGCTTCCCCTAGCGCCCCCCGGGATAACAAGGAATAACGGCCTCAAGTTGTTGGAGAGTAAGTTTAGATTAGACATCCGTAAGAACTACTTCACAGTTAGGGTGGCTAGGATCTGGAACCAACTTCCAAGGGAAGTGGTGCTGGCTCCTACCTTGGGGGTCTTTAAGAAGCGGCTTGATGCCTACCTGGCTGGGGTCATTGGAGCCGTTTTCCTCCTGCCCAGGCAGGGGGTCGGACTTGAAGATCTATAAGGTCCCTTCCGACCCTACTTCTATGATTCTACGATTCCCTGCTGTCCACCCCAAGGCACGTGTTCACCCACCACTGGCAACAAGCTGGGCTGGGGCTCCACAGTCCTGGTGCAGCTGCTTGCAGCCTCCTCAATGCCTGCTGAAAGGATCCCTGCCTTCCCCCCGCCTTGTCCCCTGTGCTCCAAGACTGCAGTTTTCTACCCTTTTCCTACTTGCCAGTAAGTTTTTTTCTCCTCTCCTAGCAAGCCCACCAAAATCAAGGGCTTGCTGTTTTTCATAGAAAACTCCTGATTTTGTATTTTACACAAAAAACATGAAATTGTGATTTGGTAAGTCCCTAGTGGTTACCAGGAGGATGAAGCTAGACTATTCTCAGTGGTCTCAGAACAAGGAGCAATGGTCTTAAGTTGCAGCAAGGGAAGTTTAGGTTAGAAATCAGGAAAAAAACTCTCTCACTAGGCGGGTAGTAAAGCACTGGAACAGGTTACCCAGAGAGGTTGTGGAATTTCCATCCCTGAAGATTTCTAAGACCCAGCTAGACAAAAACTTGGCTGGGATGATAAAGTTAGGGAGGTCCTGCTCTGAGCACGGGTTTGGGCTAGACTCTGTCCCTTGCAACCCTAATTTTCTATGATTCTATGATTCATAGAAGACTATGGAAGACAGTAAGAATCATGTTCCTGAGGGTACAAGTGGTTTGCATCCTTCACTGCAGATCCCAGAAGACAATGAAATCATGCAAATGCAAAGAGTGATGGGAGTCCTTCAGCCTCCTCCTCATCAGAGACCCTTCTATATCTGTACCAACCTTACCTGGGGTAGTAAAGTCATTGAGCTAGTAAAGTCATTAAACCATCTTCTTGGCCTAATGTATACTGCACCTAGAGTTGAATCAAAAGAACCCATTCTTTTAACCCATAAATGGGTAACCATAATGACCCCATGGTTGAGTAAGGGGTAATCCATGTAAGAGAGGTTTTACTGATTTGCCAGGACATCAAATTTTTGGCTGTGTTAAGGATGAAACCCTATTAATGTACCTGTGTTTTATGTGACAACCTCTCTGTGGTGCTTATCTGCCTATGCACATTGATATGCAGATTCAGATTGCTGGGAACTGCATCCCTTACCTGAACACCCTTACTGGTACAAGTTCAATGGGAATGGAAACACTTTGTGCTTTTTTAACTGTGATAACATATTTTAACAGTTCTGAATATAGGGGGCCAGGTGAGTCAGGTTTTGTGTGCAGTGGCCCTCCCTTCTAAAAGTGTAAAATTTATAAGGCACTGATGCTGTAAGGAAAAATTGGATAAATGTTGCTGAGGGTTTATGTGGAGATCTAAGGTGGAGGTGGAGCTTAGGTATGACAAAGGAAGCTTGGGAGATTCCCTAGGATTGCACTGTATTTTGCCACCAAGTCTCAAGCAACAACAGCCATGGCAGAGCAGCCCCTGCCCTCCGCCCCTCCCAGTGGTAAAGAATTACAACAGCAGCAGCATAGCAAACCCCCTCCCTCCAAGTGGTGATGAGATATGACAGCAGTGACAGAGCAAAGCCTCCCATGAGAGAGGACACTTTCTAAGACAGAATACTCTGATCAACTGTTAATAGTTGGTTGTGATGGGCTACTGACTATTAAGAGATTTCCCAAGATTGTCTGTTCATCCCATTTATCTTCCCCTTCAATAAACCCTGTTATAGTTTAATATTGTATGTCAGTGAAATACTCTGTGCTTTTATTTTCCCAGGTTTCTAGATGGGGGCGCAAGTCAAAAGAGAAAATTTGTGTAGAGCTTTTAAACTGAACTCAGCTCTTTTTACTGCCATCCTCTGCCTGACAGAAGGCTTACACATACTTAGCCACCAGATATTTTTAGTTCACTTATTTCAGATTTATCAGGTAGTAGGCAACTGTTGCTAGAGAGGCAACACCAAATATCTCAAGAGAGGCTGGACAGATACTTATTGTCTGCAGGTGGAGGCTTTTGAAAGAATGCTATAATGTCATTAAGTTCCTAAAGATCTCCATAGGGAATAGAATAAGAGTTGATTTTTTCAAGCAGAAAAATACTGGGTTAAAGTGAAATTCTTAAATAATAAATCGGACAGAATTGAGCCTTCTGATGCAAAAATACTTGATATAAGCACAATTACAGAAATGGGCTCTTTCATGATCTGAGGTGGAATTAAGAGTTGGAAACATTAAAGAGTGCAATAAGGTAGCCACTTCTATGATCAACATCTAGAATGCTACATCACATTCCAGGTGTTTTGATTTATTTTGGTATATTTGATATATTTTTATATATTTTAGATTTTTAAAATGCATCCTTCCTTAAAGGTTTAGAAAGACTACATATGTGCAATACCCACATTCAAACATCTGAGCAGCTTTGTTTTGCATGTGCATGGAGGCAGAAGATGGGTAACTGGTAACTGTGCTCAGTCATTTCCAATCAGACTTCAGGTTACAGGGCTATCAATTCAGCAACAAACTTCCAGGAACATTATACTCGATAATTTGGAAAGAAATTTAATATACAGTCTCAATGAAAACAAACACTGCAGGATTTAGAATTAGTTTTACTATATAGAAATAATGTTCTTATGCATGCCTGTATCATTCCTATCACATGGTCACCTACAGTTAGCATGAAGCCTCCCATTACTAAGTTGATAATTATGTGGTTTATCACAAACAGGTCTTAGAATGACATCTTACTATGTACATATTACTATCTGGAAAGAATCCAAAAAAAACAAATCAGCTGTGCGTTCTTGGTCACTTGAAAATCTTTTTTAGTCATCAAGCTATTTCTTTTATTAATCACAAACTGTAAGCAATAAAGATCTCAGAAGAAAGGAGTTTACCTTGATTTTTTTTTTAAATCCCTACAAGGAATATTTTCAGCCTTCGGCTTTGCCTCGGGCAGAAATAATGTCAAATGATCTCAAATAAACAGTAAATGCCAGTCCCATACATGACTTTGCTCAATTATTTTTTTCATTTTACGAGTGGGGGACCATACATGTTGGCATCCTTTTCTTTTTTCAACATACCAAAGTTGTCACACAAGAAATGAAGTGTATGGCAAATAGTATGTAGCAAAGAAAAACTAGTATTTCACATTTACCACTTTTGGGCCTCAATAGGACACTGATGACCTGATAGGATGATGATGGAGTGTTTCAAGCCTTATAGATCAACTGTGTTTTATTAAACCGGGAAGAAGTGAATTCTGTTAAAAAAAACCTGTGAAAAGTTAAGTTGCAGCAGAAATTATACCAGTTGTCAGAAAATTCCTCAAAAAATATCTTAAAAATCATAAATCAAGTAATGGTAATTTTTATTTACCATCTTACTTCCAAAATCAAGTAACTTTAAATTAATGTAAAAAATAGAGAACGCCATTTCAATTTTTGCACTCTTCTGTGTAGGTCATGGTCTTATCATGATTATTTCAATTCAGGAGCAATACTTGGTTGACAAGGTACTGCACTGCTGCAGGCTACAATCCTCACACAATGCCTAAAGGGTTATTACAGTGGAGAAATTCTATTGAGGACAATAAAAGAGCCTTACCCCTTCCCGAAGGCACCTCATTAGCACAGTGTAAGCAGCCAAGGGAACAACCCAGCATTCTCCAGGGTGTTCTTTTTTTTCTTCCTGTAATGAAGTGGAAGGAACAGCAATGAAGCTAACGGCACAAATGATATTAACCCTTCAAGGCAAAAAAAAAATCATCACATTAATATTACGGACACAAAAAATGCACCCAGCAGTTTTTTTTTTTAATGTTACTAGCATATGTATTTCAAATTAATAAAATTTAGGAAACATTACATTCTGGAACAATATTTTGATATGCTATTGTTTTTGTGGGCAGCACAAAAATTGATTTTTATTAAATAATTTAAACATGCCCTACAATTTTTAAAAGGTATTTCTTCTAATGTTTCTATTTGTCATTAGCTCAACTGATTCAATTTGCATGCAAAACTGAACCTGAAGTTGTGAAAATCATTTTGATTGCTACAGAACTAGATAATTGATTATTTGAAAAACAAAGTCCAATTATTTAAACAATAATTATGTTTATATTATATCTAGAAACAAGATTTCTTGGGGCCTCTCAATTAAAAAAAAAGAATTTTTAAAGTAAGCATGCCTTTAAAATATATTCAAAAGTTAATCAGTAAAGAGAAAGCTGTTAAAAAAAGGTTAAGTGTGTGAGATACCAGGTAAAGCACATAGAACCTCTCAAGAGATCCATAATGTTCCAAGATCCTTACATGTATGACACTATTATGTCCAACTTTTTAAAAAAGATCAATTCACTATTAACTAAAATAAGACTGATTGCACCTTTAGGAGTAAATAGACTGGTGGGTTTTTGTTTGGTTTGGCTTTTTTAGAAGTAGAGTATTATAGGTAAAGAAAAAGTTGTTTGGCTTTTTCCTTAGCAAAGGGACACATGATGAAAACTTCATATTGTTCCCCTCCTGCATTTGATAACACACAGACATTAGCAACTGATGGAGCACAGCTTTTGCTGGAAAATATTAACGAATAAAAATTAATAAATTATATTAGATTCATAGATGCTAGGGTTGGAAGGGACCTCATAAGATCATCGAGTCCGACCCCAAATCATCAAGTCCAACCCCATGGTATCTTACAAAATGATGGCATCTTACAAAATAAATTTTGATTTTGTGAGATATCCTTATTCTGCAGAGTGTTTTCCTCTAAAAAGTAGCAACTGCTTCTAAAATTATTAAACTGGACTGCTGCTCTGAATAATGATTTTTTAGAAACTGTTTCATGCACTTTTATACAATGAAAAGCATAGGATGCCTAATGTGTTCAGGTCAATGATTCAGGAACAACCTTAATTTTCTGTACTTCCTAACTTTTGAGTGTTCTATACAGGATTTCAACATTTAGATTGTATTACTGGTCTGTTTTAATTTAACTATGGTACCTTAGTTGAAGAAAAGCTGCTAATGAGATGCCTTATATTTCCCTTTGAAAGGAATGCAACATATCTCAACTTCATCAGAAACAAATGCTTTCTTTATTTAAAAAAATGTTACCACTTCTTAAAATCTGTTCTATTCAAAAAGGAATGGAGTTGAAACTGTTTACAGTGGGCATTCATAAAGAAACTGCATGCTTATCAGTGCCTGATTTCCTCGGAATTTTACATCAGCTAAATTTAAATTACAAAACTGTGGTATAATCTCTCTTGAAACTCAATTACGTACAATAATAATCTGGCATAATCTACAGAGATTCTTTATGACATTAGTCAGAGACATCCAACCCAGGCTCTCAGGTTTCGAGTCTCCTCCATTTTTAATATACAAACATTAATATAGATACTTTTTTCCATTTACCATTTTTCCTTCAACATATCACTTAAAAAAAATTGGAGATTAAAAATTTACAATAACCTCTCAGCACTTAAATAATGTTCACTTTTAGACTGTGAACGGGTCCAAAAGTGGTATCTGGATACTAGCAAACAGGTATAACCCCAATTCGTCTTAATCCTCCCACTGCAAAGGGTTTAAGGAAGGTAAGATTAGAGATTACAGTCCAAACAAATTCTAGGAAAGGATGACAAGCATTTCTCTAGGGAGAAACAGAAGAACAGATACCTTGAAAAACGGAGGAGTTCTTACCCAGTCATTAAACAGTACAGTCTGAAGATACTAAGGAACTGGGGAGCCTTAAGGAGTGCCACATGAAGGCTGAAAGATTTTATTTTTTTTCTTCAAAGTACTGAACATATAAATCAAACTTAAGACAAGAAAAAAATATGAGAATAAGATAGCATTCTTGTTATCTAAATATCTTTATGTACACAGACACATCTCCCCAAATTGGTTACTGGGACCTTCCAGGAGCTTCAACATATCCCCATTTTGAATTTTTTCCCCATGGATTCTGTGTCCTGAAAACCCTGCCAGCAGAAAATGAATGCAGCTATTTCTGAAATGTAATGGCCTCTTGAGAATGACATCAGGTTCTGCCTCTGCATTACTTTTAGTCTTGCCTTTCATGTTTTATTGTATATCGTATTTACCTGAATCCAAGATAACCCGGAATTTAAGATGACCCCCTGATAATTAGATTGCATATATGAAAAATTTACAAATTTATAATTTCCCATGTATAGAATAGAATTATTGAAAGGTCATCTTAAATTCATTGCCCCGCACTGCTGAAGCAGGGAAAGCAATGTTAGGGGAGCAGGCAGTGAGGGATACAGTATGGCAGGTACAGAGTGGGGGCAAGCAGCTTGACACTTGCCCTTTATAGTCCCACATCTTGGCCCTTCTGCCTGTCCCAGCACTTACCTCAGGGGTGGGCAAAATATGACCTGAGGGCCGGATCCAGCCTGTCAACTGACTAGATCTGGCCTGCGGCTGCCCCTACAGCACTTCACGTGGGGCTGAGTCCCACCCTCATCCACCGGGGCAGCCCGCACCATACTTCAGCCTGCGCCCACTGGCCTGGGCCCCAACCAGAGCACATAGCTTCCAGCAGGACTCCTCCCAGTGCAGCTGCAACCAGCTGGGTGCTGCTCTGTTCCCCTCGCCTCCAGATGTGCCTCTTCCTCCTGCTCCTGCCCCTGCTGCACTGCTCCAAGCCGGGGAGAGGTCTGGGGGGGATCTTCAGCTGGGTGGCTCCTGCCCTAGTGCATGGGGCTCTGGCTCCAATTCCCAGCTGCTTTCTACTCACTCCGCCCACTCAGCAAGGTGAGCAGCCAACTGCAGGTGGGAAAAGCAAGTGGAAGGCACCTGTGTACTGGGGCAGAAGCTGCCAAGCTGAAGCTTCCCCCCTAACCCGTCCACAAGCAGACAAGGGTGCATCCCTCCACTACACAGTGCCATTTTAATTACATTACCTCAGTTAGGCTATTTCTTCCAGGAGAAATTCTGCCTGATATTTGTCCAGAACCAAAAAGCTCATGATTTACCATATAGCTTATTGGGCTGTGCCCCAGAAGAGTCATCAGCATTTCAAGCCACGGTGACCCCACAGCTCACACTGCTCACTATGTGTCTGTACTCCAGATACCTGCACACAAAGGATCTGTGTGATAATTAGCCCTCTATTCATGACTGGAACCAGGCGTTCTAGACATGAGCCCCAGACCTGGGGCTCCAAAAATGTATATGCAGATGAAGCCCAGGACAACCTGGTCGCAGGGCCACACTAATCATATGCGACAGGCTGAGTGTCCCAGGGGTACAAGCACGGGGGCTACGCACCCCCAGAGGAGAAACCCGAAAAGTAAAGAGAACTTACCTACTTTAGGGCTCCAGACACCAGACGAGCGCTGCCGATGAGAAAAACCCATGTGGTTCATCAGCCGCACCTATATACAGCTGGGGCTGGTGCGTGACATCATGGATGATCGCCGGCCGGCCAGGATAAAAGCCGACACCAGCTGGGAGCTGGGGAGAGTGGGAGAGGCAGCATAGGCTGCAGATGCTCTCCATGCCAGCGGCAGTCAGTGCCAGCAAGATAAAGGAAGCTGTGATCGAGCAGGGACGCCTAGGGAGCAACAGCTGCGAAAAAGTCCCGTGCCAGTCACGGACAGCATCGGTGTGTGGAAAGAGACCCTGCTCCAAGAACAGCAGGGAAAAGCATGGAGGATGGTGAACACTCCCCATACCGGACACTTATAGACCAGGTCATGGGAAGAGAATTAACCCAGAGAGAGAGGTATGAGAAGCTCTCATCCGGCAGAGAGCAGAGCAGCATTGGGGGAATCAGCAGGGCACAGGCTCTAGGGCAGAGCCAGTATAACAAGGTGGTTCAGCCTGATCTTTCTTTTTGCATACCTGCCTTTTTTCTTTCTTTCTTTCTTTCCCTGGCGTCCTTCCCTTTTGTTTACTGCTGACCTGTGCCCATTCTTCAGTTGCCTCCTGTTTTATTTTGTTGTTTTATTTCACTTGCTTCTGACCCTTCATTGAGGGATCCAGGCGATGGCCATACAACAAAGGACCGCCCGCAAGAAGCAACAGACAACTGGCAGAGAGCAAGAGAGCCCCGCAGGAGAGGGGAACATCCATCGGCCCCAGGGTCCATTAAGAAGAGAAGTAGAACCGATACCTAAGATCGAGCAACAGGTAAGAGTCATCAAGACCGGAGGGCCGCTGCATCAAGATCAGGTGGCCCGTTGGAGACTGGCGTATGGAACGGGTGTAGGGGAGGTGGAGCCCCACGAATATCCATCAGGAGGATACCTTGAGGGACCGCCAATGGGAGACCCCACCACTGAAGAAACACTCAAAGTCATGGCAGGCAAGTTCTGGGATCTTCCCTGGAGTGATTGGGTCAGAGGTTACATGAAGCCTCCCCGCGCCCATCACCAGGCGCCCGCGCCAAGGCAGCACATGAACGGATACTTGAAGCAAAACAGGCACACTGAGAAAGGGGGCAACAGAGGTATTCTGGGTGAACTGTTTGGGGCCCCATTTGTTGATGTTTGCCGGGCACTTAAGGCTGGTGAAGAAGGGGGAATCATTGGAAGTGGGAAAGGAAGGCACAGCTCAACTGTGGGAGTGAAGAGGAAATAAGAACATATGCAACCTAGTGGCTCACCACTGCCTTCTGACAATGAAAGCAGAAATGGGGAGGCAGCCCTAGAGAGGCAGGGGCATGCAGAATCTGAATGTAAGCCTTCTGGATGACAAAAAGATATAGCGAGGGTTCAGACAACATTACGCAGGGTTGAAAATGCACAGACCCAGGTACCAGAACCACACAGAGAGGTAGGTCAGTGTAAAAGAGAGAGCAAGAACATTTTTTCAACAGGCAGGATGCAGGCATGGTACCACAGAAAGCAAAACAAATGCCTAAACTGCAAGTTGAAAAGTCTGCACAAGTAGGCAGCTTGGGGTTGACCATGAGGGAGGCCATACGGGAGGTGAAAGGCCAGATCAGAGTCTGGTACAGGGAACAGGCCCAGAAGATCTTTCTGTTCTGGGCCCCCTGGGTGGAAGAGGGGGAGGAGTGGTCTGCTTATTTTAGCAGGTTAAAAGGGACCAAGAGAAAGGCCATGACTAGCCTGGTAGATAGAGCAAGTGTGGAGCACCAGTTGAATGAGGGGATGCTGGAGATGGTGGAAGCTTTCTAGCAGCAGCTCTGCAAACCCAGAGAACCCAAGAGCCATGTCAGAAAGGAGAAAAGTCAGAAGCTGGTGGAGGAGTTGACTCTGGATATCAACAAAACTCTCCACAGCTTCAAGAAAGGTAAGACTCCTGGGGCAGATAGCCTGCCCAAAGAGCTCTACAATGTTTTCTGGGACCAGGTGGGCCTCATAACCCTTCTTTACAAGAAGAGGGTGAGGGGAAACTTGAAAGATTGAAGAACCATGAGACTCCTGAACTTTGACTGTAAGTTGCTGGCCAAAATCTTGGCTAAGCATTTTAAGTCTGTTATAGACTTGGCTAAGCATTTTAAGTCACTTATAGGTGATCCACAAGGACCAGTCATGTATAGTGCCAAAGCAAAAGATCTGTGGATCCCTGCTGCAACTGTGAGACATGCTACAGTACCAATAGGAGAGAGGGTTGAATGCCACCATGCTGAACCTTGACTTGGAGAGGACCTATGACTGAGTGTCCCACTGGTCCCTATTTGAGAAACTGAAGATGGGGGTCCCCTTGACCCTGGATAAAGACACTGTACATCAGCATAAGCAGCAAGGTGCTGGTAAATGGGTTCCTGACAGCCCCAATCACAATGGAGTGGAGCATCCAGCACGGCTGCCCACTCTTCTTCCTGATCCTGTTTATCTGTGTGATGGAACCACCTCTACTTTGGCACTTGCGTATGCTCCTGCTGAGTACTGTGCACCTTTCTCCTGGGGGGATCCTCTCAATAATCCCTCTTCAGGGATTTGAAGAATGTTATTAAATTCCCCCTCAGCCTTCTCTTCTAAGTACTAAACAACCTGAGTTCTTTCAGCTTTTCCTCTTAAGTCTCGCTTCCCAGGCCACTAATCACCTTTGTCATTTTGAGCTGGACTCTTTTACCCTTCCTGAAGTATGGGGCCCCAAACTGGATACAGTACTCTAGGTGAGCCCTCACCAGTGCTGAATATAGTGGAAGAATCAATTCCTTTGATTTGCAAGGGTCACTCCTGTTAATACAATCCAGGATGCTGTGGGGCTTTTTTTTAAAATTTTTTTGCAACAAGAGCACACTGTTGGCTCATGTTCAGTTTATGGTCTATTTTAACCACCAGGGCCTTCTCTGCAGTACTGCAGCCTGGCCAATCCATGTTTGTGCATGAAATTATTCTGTCCCAAGTGTAGGATTTTGTACTTGAATAGAAGGTGATCAGGTCACTTGCTTTATAAAAGTGTTTTTCAAAGCATCACTTACATGAAGATCTGCAAGTTCTATCTGATATATTTCAGATGCCTCTTCAATATCAAATGCAAATGAGTTTTGAAGAAGGCAAATGTCTTTTGAATACTTACAGAGATCCTTAAATTTTTCCTGGATTTCCCCCTACATGTGTTTTAAAGCCTCAACAAACCTGCCCAGTGCAAAGTCCAAATCAATTCCTTCTTCACTCAATAAATGTTTGCAACAAGGACGGTGTGAATAGTTTATTTCAGTGATATGTTTCATCAAAAGATTCAGTTTAATCTTAAATGCTTTCACATCAGTGAACCTTTCAGGCAGCAGGCTTCCCTTTGCCTGAAATTTTACATTCAGATCATTCAGCAGTTCTATTACATCTGCTAAAAATGCTAAATCCCAGATCAGACAGTTCAGCTTTCTGCTTTCCTTTCTCTGTTAGGAATACATCAATCTCATTTGGCAGCTGGAAGAAACATTTGAGATCCTTACCCCAATTGAGCCATCCCACTTGTGAGACATCTCCATATTCCGCTTCAATGTGGTCAAGGAACTGTTGAAACTGACAGTGGTTCAAGCCAGGGCCCCAGATGAAATTCATGCTTAAAAGAACCACACCCATGACTGATTGCCAATGTAACACCTTGCTGCAAAATGACTGCTGGTTTATGATGCAGTGAAGCTGCCTGGAAGGGTCAGCATTCGATATCTGCCTTTCATTGCTGATGTATCCTATTACATCAGCCTTGTATCCTGTCATGGTTTGTAAATCATCTGTTCTTATGCTTTTAAGTTTCTCCCAATCAGATGAAACATTCTCACTGTTTCACACACTTTGAGAAATAAGTCTTCTCCTCTGGTTGTCCCCTTCAGACTCTAAAGTGCATCAAGCCTTTCAATAACTACAATCTCCAAGTCTATTCCTTGCACAAATATGAGTGGTTGGGCTGTATCTGACATGTCATTACTCTCAAGTGCCAATAAGAAGTCTTGGAACATTTTGGCCTATTCATTCAGCATGCTAGGCAAATCTGTCCCCATCTCATCTGCTCATAGTATGAGCAGAAAGACTCACGTCGTTTATCATTTCTTTTTCTTTTTTACGGATATGCCTCCTCAATTACCTGCATCAGGCTCTTCGGTGAATTATCTGTCTGTAAAAGGTCTCCCACCATCAGCAACTAACTTTAGCCACATGATAACTAGCTTGAGCAATTCCTAGGTTTTGCTCAATGTCACTTTTAAAAATATTCTGCCAACTAGCAAACTGTTTCTGAGAGCTTCTGTTTTGTCACTCATAGGTTACCTTACCAAACAGTCATACTTTTCTTTATGATGTGTATCAAAATTACACCTTATGCTATATTCTTTGAACACTGAAACAGCGTCTTGACAAATCAGGCAGACTGCTTTGTCTTGTCATTGCACAAAAAAGTAATCATACTTCCACAGCTCATTGAACACTAAGCACTCACTATCAATTTTGTTTTTGTTTTTTTGACAATGACATGGCAGTGGGTGGCTCCTTCAGTACATCACATACAAAGATTACTGGACTGTCTAGTTGGCAATGACGCTGAATTAATCTAAGGCACTACTCTTCAAGTGAATTTCAGGAACTCACCACAACTCCTTGCAGTTTTTCTGCAGTAGGAAAGACACATGGAGCACCTACCAGAGTAGGTAATCCAGAGTAATCCCATCCCTAAGAAACCCTAGGGACAGACAGTCCCTGGTTCTGCACACAGCAGGGAATGGAAGGACCTTACAAGCAAGTTCCTCCCTTCCCTCCACAAAACTCCACACCCCAAACTGCAGCAGCAGATTACTAACTATAGAATATCCCCATCTACTGATCCTCATTGATTAATTGCAGCACAACACATTACCTAGCTACTCTGGGAGCCTATGTTTGGTTGAGAACAGCCTGGAGCCTGCCTCAATCCCTGCTACTACAGCCCAGCCCATGACACATCAAGTTCCAGGACCAACAGACTGTGAGGAACAGCCCAAAGTGCAGGAGCCACAACAGCAGTCATGGCCACAGCTGTATAGTCTGGGCCAGGCTGGCCAGGGACATGTTAGTTCCTGCTGCTACTGGCCAGCACAGCATGCTTCGGGACACACAGAAGTGGCATCTACATGTGCTATTAGCATGGAGGAATAAACTCCGGTACATATCATGTCAGAGTTTATTGCTCCTCGGCGCCGTGTTTGAACATGCACTCAGGACTGCAGCATGTTGAGCTGGGTCAGAGCAGCCCTGGCAAGGGGCCTACAGGGTCAGCCTTCCAGCCCAGTGCTACTCCAACCCAGCTCAACATGCTGCAGAGGGACTGGCTGGCGCACAAGGTGGTCCAGTCCAGGGCTAGCCAGCAGGCAGTCCCTGCACTGAAGCACCCTCGTGCCCCAGCCAGCCCCGTCAGTGTCTACACATGCACTGCTGTGGACTACAGAACTCTACTGTAAGATAGTTCTTGTATTTAGAAGTACTAACCTGCAGGAGAGTTACTTAGTTTCCTGTGGCCTAATAGACAGGAAAAGTTAATCAGGCAGATGCACAGTAAATGTCTCATTTAGATGCGCCCATGGAGGAGCAGCTACAGTCAACGTGGCTACAGCCATGTGATCTGTGCCAAATTGGGAATGTGTTGGTGTCTCCATCCCACTTCCTGCTGCTGCTTTCTGGTACAGCATGCTCTGGAATACGTGGAGGAGCTGCTATTGTGGCCATGGCCACAGCTATGCATGTTTGTTCTGCACCAAGTACTGGGCTGGTGAGGGATATCACCCAGCTTAGCCACTGCAGCTGCTGCCTAGCACAGGGTATAAAGCAAGGTACAGAGCATTCTTCACCAAGCAGCTGCTATAGCTTCAGGGACTGGGACAGAAGCAGCAGCATGCCCCTGACCAGCTTGACATGCACTGCAGAGCAGACCATGTGACCCAAGCCACAGCCACAACTCCTCCCCAGGTCTCTATGCCATTCTGCATGATGTACTGGATTGGTTGGGGATCTGCTAGTGCCTCTGTCCAAGTTATAACTGCAGCTGCTGCAGGGGCACAGTACAGAATGGGCTGGGTAGCTGTTGTTGCTATGGAAGCTCCTTTACATGCACCTAAGTGCACTGCACTTCAGGATACTCCTCGCAGTCTACTGCATCCTGGAGCTCGGAGAGCCAGCTAAAAAAGCTCTGCAGAGGAACCACCATATGGGCTGTATATTACTGATCCCTGATTTAGGTTATATAACCTCTCTACATTCCTATTTATACACCCTAGAAGACTCAAGCCTTTTTAGTCCTGGTCTCATTCAACTGATTATCCACCAAGACCCATAACTCCTTGGTAAGAGTCAAACTCCTCCGGATAGAATCCCCATCCAGTACATATGGCCTATCATTTTTGGTTCTATATATAATTTACATCTGGGCATATTAAAATATATATTGCTTGCTTCTACCCACCCTACTAAGCAATCAACATCACTCAACATCACCCATTTTAACTATTTCACTCTCCTTAAGTCATGTGCAAAGATTAGCAGCAGCAATTTTGTTTTGCTTGAGGTTACTGATAAAAATGAAAAAAAAAAATAGAACAAAGAAGCAGTTCCCAGAGGAACACCAATAGGAACAAGTCTGTTCCCCATTTACAATTTTGTGAGTGCTATCAGTTGGTTAGTTTTTAATCAATTTAAACATGCACTATGCTAATTTCGTATTATATTTTCTTAAGAAAAATGTCATGCAGTTCTCAATCAACCGTCTTTCTGAAGTCTAGGTATGTTACATACAGTATGTCCTCACCATAGCAATAACATCCCAGCAAAAACACCCACAAGCATGACTCACCCACCTGCTCCCACTCACGTACTCCAAGCCTGGAAATAAACCACCGTGATCATTCCAGACAATCCAATCCCTCTATAGCCTATCTTAGAATCTTCACCTCAAGCAAGCTTGAAGAGTGGCTATTAGAGATATCTTGAAATGGCCTGATAAACATTTCTGGGTTTGAAGTATGGACACAGGTGAAGGAATGGACAGACAGGGCATACTCGGGAGCATCCCAACCAAGGTATATAGCTTCTTGGTGTAGATATGCATGGGATGCACATCAGATGTGTAATCTCCTAAACATAATATTGCTTCATTTTGATAAGATCTCTTTTCCATAAACCTATGCTGGCTGGCATTATATTACCTGCTTTGTTGATGAATCAAGCTTTGTATCAGCTATTCAATTATTTTGCCTTGGATCAGGTAGACAGGCTTAGAACAGCCTTAAAAAATTCACCCCTTCCTAAATGTTAGCATTATATTAATTTTCTTCCAGTCCTCTATAATAGGGCTGTCCAGCTCACGTCCCACAGAGTACGAGACCCCCCCATTAATTTGCAGCTCTTGGGCTCTCATCTAGCTATTGCTTCCCCCATTACTCTGGTTGAACCAGGAATCAGGATCTGCAGGCTCCATCCTACCTACTTCCTAGTTGTCCCCCAGGGGCAGCACAGTCCATGGCACATGCAGAAAGTATGGGGCAGACACCAGCGCTCATGGTGCCTGCCACAGGGTGGGACACGGACAGCCTGCAGCCCAGGGAACTTGTGGCTTATGTTTAGTAGCCCCAGCTGTTTAGTAGTTGGACAGCCCTGCTCTAGGACATTAAGTGTTCAAAGAGCTCCTTGGCCAGGTCTTTTAAAATCTGTGGATCCAAATGATCTAGGTCTACTTAACCTAAAAATATCTAGATTTCATAGCTTCTGATGATTAATTCCCTCCTCAATTGCTGCTAGAACACAAAGTATTTCATTACTACCACATGTTATAACTGTATCACTTGGCCTTTTCCAAATATAGAACAGGAATATTCACTGAACAATCTGTCCATTCTGCAGCACTATTAAGAATTTTACTTTTTGTGTCTAATAATGGACCATTTCTAGAATTCATTTTGTTCCCACAACTTGCTTTAAAAATTCTTCATCTTACTTAATATTGCTGGCCAGATTCTTCCTGGTGTTCTTTTGCTTCTCTTTTCACCTTTCTCGAGTTTCTGGTTTTGGATTTATATTAGTTATCACCAACTTCCCTTTTCTTCCACTTATGTTTTTATTGCCCCTTATGCTGGCTTTTTAATCAGTTTAGCCATCCCTCTTAATTCTGGGATTTGGGGCTTCTAGTGCAGGACTTGAGCAGTTCCCAATTGTTATTAACATTTTCCCATTTAAATTATTTTCCCCCACATAATGTGTCTTTTAATTGTTTTCAGTCTTGCAAAGAACATCAAAATATCAGCTACATAAAAAACAAAGCATTGAGAGTGTCTGTGTATGTGTAAACTGCATGTTTGTGTATATAAATTGGTTTGGACAACTTCTGTTTACACATGACCAATATAACTAATTCATGATAATGTGTCTCTAAGCTACCAATACTTTAGGTTCTGGATCAATTTCTGCTGAAAGAAATTAAAACAAGGTTAAAACTATGAGTGTTTATAAATGTGCTCCAGGAGTTGGGGTGCTTTAAAGCGCCCAGAGTGTCACATGTATCAGTGTCCCTGAGCTGAAAAATGGCGGCAGGGACCATTTTTCCTGCTACCATTTTTCAGCGTAGAGACGCTGATAGATGTGATGCTAGAACATGGTCTAGGGTCTGCTAAAGTGTGGTAATTACCACATTCCAGCAAACTCGATTAATTAAGTTTGCTCTGACACACTGTAATTACAACACATCGGAGCAGCCTCGCTGCACGTCTATAGGCAACCTATATGACTAGCCTTTAAAATACACTAATTAGGTATATAAAATGACAAACTACACAAGTTTCCATCTGTGAATGGTGAAATAATGATAACCAAGCACAAAGTATGTTGACTTTGTAAGTTTAATAGCAGGGGATTTTATAGGAACTACAAAATTAGGGCTGTGTGAAGCTTTGGTTGCTGATTGATTCGGCGGAGATTCAGCCTGAATCGGCAGCCAAATCTCCAAATCTGAACTGAATCAGGAGACCCTTTAATCTTTCCGAATCAAATCGGAACCCTCTGAATCGATTCAGAGAGATTCGATGATTCAGAAACAGACAGCTGTAAATGATTTTTCTACGTACCTTGAGGTTAGGGGTGTGCGAAGCAGGCCATATTTGATTTGGATTCGGCCCGAATCAGGGACAGTGATTCCATTCATTGATTCGGATCGCTGTCCCTGATTTGATTTCACCGAATCCAAAGATTCAGTGCTGATTTGGAGAATCAGTGATTCAGCCAGACACAGCTTTAAATGTTTTTCCTACATATCTCGAGGTACCAGAGCGGCTTGTGAACGCTGCAATGCTGGGGTGGATGGAGCATCCCACAGGAGCATGGTGCTCCCCGTCCTCCCCACAGCGTGTTCAGTAGCAAACCCAGGAGTGGACCAGAAGTACTTCTGGTCCACTTCCGGGTCTGGTGGGGAGTGCGCGGGGGGGGCCCCGGCTCCCCCCCGACTCAGTGATCAGCCATGGAGGGACCCTGGGTGCCCCCCCTCCCCCCCCCGATCCAGGAGGCACCAGTTGCCAAGCCGAGAGAGTGCGGGCGGACTCCCCAACATGCTCTCCAGTGGATCTGGAAGTGACCAGAAGTGCTTCTGCTGTCGAGCGCGCTGGGGAGCCCCCCCATGCTCCTGCAGGACGCTCCATCCGTCCCAGCATCGCAGTGTTCACAAGTCACCTGGTACCTCGAAATATGTAAAAAAAACATTTAAAGCTGTGTCCATGTTTGAATCTCCCCAAATCAATTCAGAGAGTTCTGATTTGATTTAGAGAGATTAAAAGATCTCCTTATTTGATTCAGATTTGGAGATGTTTGCCGAAATGGGCCAAATCTCTGCCAAATCGAATCAGCGACCCAAGCTTTGCACAGCCCTACTCAAGCTACCAGGCTGAGATGCTGGGGCAGATGAAGCGTCCCACAGGAGCACAGGGGGGTCCCCAGCACGTTCAGCAGTGGACCCGGAAGTCGACCAGAGGCATTTCTGGTCCACTTCCAGGATCACCACCGAGCCCGCGGGGGGGGCACCCCCCCCCCCCCCCCCCCCCTGTGGGATGCTTCATCGGCCCCACCATCACAGTGTTCCCAAGCCGCACCTGGTACCTTGAGGTATGTAGAAAAAACATTTAAAGCTGTGTCTATGGCCGAATCACTGATTCTCTGAATCAGCACTGAATCTTCAAATTCGGATTCAGATAAATCGAATTGGGACAGTGATCCGAATCAATGAATTGAATCACTGTCTAAGATTTGGGCCGAATCCGAATTGAATACGGTCTGTTTCACACACCTCTACTGCAAATCCCCTATGTCTTTAATGTCACAACACTGAAAAAACTGTTGAAAAATAAATTGATATAAGCACCTTGAAAAATAAATTATATACTACAATGTACGTATGACAAAAATATCCACAGGATACAAGTGCCAAAAGGATGTTTATTTTCTACTGAAAATGATATACAGCTCGGTAAAGAGATTTGTAAAGATCACCTTCTGTTCTTACCTGACTGGCTATAAGGTAAAGGAGCTCTCCAAGGGTGGGTAAAAGGCATTGTTTCAATTTACTATTCCTGAAGTTTTCCCTGATCAGTTCGGTTAAAAGTGTAACAGCCTAAAATGCAAAACCAAACAAGAAAAATATTAGAACACTATTACAAGATGTGCCTGAATAGCAGTCTTTCTTCAAGCAAAATTAAATATGAAAGCAATTTTAAGATTTGCTTAAGACCCAACCCCAAGTCTCTATTCCTTGGACAAATCTTCCATTCTCATACAACTAGGTTAGCAAGGAAAGACAAGAAAGTAATCTGTTAAACAGTTATAAGCTGTTGCCTAGAATAAAGAAGACCAGAGCAGCCTGTCTAGTGAGCCCCAAGAATTATATAGGGAAATTAACCCACTAAGAATTCACAGCAATACCTCCAAGAGTGGTCCTTCATAGGGAAGCTGAGAGGAAAGAGATCAGCTAGTGCACGGGTTGCCAATACAGGACTACAATTAAATATGGCAGAGAGAGGACAATAAATACCCTTTCCCTTACTTTGCAATTTTTCTGGAAGAGGGTCCCAAAACTTAACTTATCATGGGGTCACTATGCAAAAAGAAAAATCATAGGTCTAGATATTAAATTAAGAGAGTGGGAAACAAAACTCCAGGGCTCCCTATTTTTTACTTAACCAATGACTTGCTATGTACCACTAAATAAGTCACTTGACCTTTCTGTACATCAGGTTACCCATCTGTGATAAGTATTATGTCCATACCTCATAAGCAGTACCGTAAAGTCGAAGGCAAAATTCTGGACAGGCAAGATGCAGCAAGCAACATTTATGCATTTACTTAGTAGGACTGTAACCTGGCACTCAATCAGGACTTGATTAAGAGAACATGCGCCTTCCCCCCCTCCCATCCCACTGCCCCCCAGCTTCTGCACCATGAACCAGACAGAGCACAGAGTGCTGGCTTAGGCAGATGGTTAGGCTCTTTAAATTCCCACTCATATTGTGATGTGCAGCAGGCATAAGACAGGACACCAACTTAATCTCTGTTTTAAATGAGGGGGTAAACTCAGCCATTTTCCCCTGCTCACAAAACATCCTTCTCCTTCAACGGTAGAAAGGCTCTGTGTCAACGGCAAACTCTGGCAGTGTGCTTTTCACCCCCACATCCAGATCATTGATGAAGATGTTGAAAAGCATTGGTCCAAGTACCGAACCCTGGGGGACCCCACTGGCTACCTTCTGCCAGGTCGACACAGATTTGTCTACTAGTACCGTCTGGGTAGAACCCCGCAGCCAGTTTCTCACCCATCTGAGCATTGAATTGTTGAACCAGTAGTCCCCTAGTTTTACTTTGAAAGCCTCATGGGACACCAAGTCAAAGGCCTTCCTAGAGTCTAAGTAAATGACATTGACCTCATGTCACTTATCCAGGTAGGAGTAACCTGGTCGTAGAAGGAGATAAGGTTAGTCAGACATGACCTACCCATGACAAAACTACGCTGGCTGTTGTTCAGAATTTTGCCTTCTACTAGCTTATCACATACGGGTTCCTTGAGAAATTTTTCAAGATCTTTCCTTGGATTGAGGTCAGGCTGACCGACCTGAAGTTCCCTGGGTCCTCTCTCCTCCCCTTCTGGAATATGGGCACAACACTGGCCTTCTTCCAGTCTTCTGGGGCCTCTCCCAAGCACCACAAATTCTCAAAGAGGTTAGCCAGTGGTCTTACAGTGACTTTGGCTAGTTCGTTCAGCACTTTCAGATGGAGTTCACCCAGTCCTGCTGACTTATACATACCAACCTCTCTAGCTGTTCTTTCACCAGCTCTACATTGACTGTTGGTATGTGATCATGCCTACTGTGACTATTCTCTGTCATATTTGCATTCAGCAGGCTATCACTCTTAGACTGGTGGAATACAAATGCGAAGTACTCGTTCAGGAGTTCAGTTTTCTCCCTGATGTCAGTGATCAGATGTCCAGATGCACTGAGCAGTGGTCCCACATTTCCACTGGTTTTTCTCCTGTTACCTGCGTACCTATAGCAGGACTTCTTATTGTCCTTGATTTCAGTTGCAAACCTGAATCTGGTTACTGCCTTTGCTTTTCTAATCTGCCCCCTACAGGTGTGAGCCAATCTTAAGCAGTTCTCCTTGGGGCCTATTCCTAGCTTCCATCATTAGTAAGCTTCCCTTTTCCTTTTCAGAAGATCAGCCCCTATGTAACCTTTTTTGTGTACAGGTATGGACAACATCTGTGCTCCAAGGATCGTGTCTTTGAGGAATGAGCACTCTTCATCCACACTTTCCCTGCGGTCACTGTTGCCTATGTTCCCCTCTATTGTCAGATCACTCACCAGGTCATCCCCCTTGGCCAAAATCTAATCTTCCTCTGGTTGGCCTGTATACTTCCTGAGACAGGGAGAGCTTGTCAATACAAGTCAGGAATCTATGTGACTGGTAAGATATGGAACAAGTGTTCTTCCCAGGAGATGTCTGGGTAGTTAAAGTCACACATAGTATTTGATAAAGGTTCCTTCAGAGGATCTGATAAAAGAGATCCTTTATGATAAATGTTCTGATAAAAAAGTTCTGATAAAAGCCCTTTCAGATGATCTGATAAAAGTTAAAATACCTTGAAATATTTTGTCTCTGATAGCATATTATCATATTTACTCAAATACAAAATGAGGTTTTTTCCCCCCAGTCCGCAAGGGGAAAAAGCCCCTCATCCTACATTCACATACAAGGACACCTCACTAAATACATTGTCCATTCATAGATTGTAAGGGGCTAGAAGGGACTTTGCAAAATCACTGGGTCCAGCCCCCTGCACTAGGCAGAAAAGACAACTGGGGTCAGGTTACCCCAGCAATGTGACCATTCAGTCTCCTCTTGAAGATTTCCAGGGGAGGTGATTGCACCACCTCTGGAGGGAGTTTATTCCACAGTGTGGACACCCTAACTGTGAAGAAGTTTTTCCTAGTGTTAAGCCTGAAACCATCTTCCAGAAGTTTGTCCCCAAGTCCCTCAGCCTTTCCTCATATGGCTTGCCTTGCAAGTCTCTGATCATACAGGTGGCTGTTATCTACACTCTCTCAAGCTTTCCCATGTCCTTGTTGAAGTGCAGCACCCAGAACTGGACGCAGTACTCCAGCTGTGGTCTCACCAATGCCGAGTAAAGTGGAAGAATCACTTCCTTGGTTTTACATAAGATACATTGGTTGATACATGCCAGAGTATTGTTTGCCCTGCTGGCTACAGCATCGCACTGATGGCTCATATTCATACTATGATCTATTATTACCCCAAGGTCCCTTTCAGTCATGGTGCCAGTCAGTATGGCACCACCAAGCCTGTATGTTGGGGACTGTTCGTCCCCAGATGGAGAACTTTACACTTCTCAATGTTGAACTTCACCTGGCTCCAATCCACCCAACTTGCCAGCCTGTCAAGGTCCACCTGTATCTGCAGCCTATTTTCAAGTGTGACTATGCTCCCCCATAACTTGGTGTCATCTGCGAACTTGGCCAGTGAGCTCTTCACCCTCACATCCAAATTATTGATAAAGATGTTGAAAAGCAACTCCTGAAGGACACCACTGGCCACTTCTCATAAGGATGACACAGATCCATTCATTAGAACTCTCTGGGTCCTACCCCACAGCCAGCTTCCTATCTGTCACAATGCAGGGTCCCCAGGGATGGCCATGATGCCCCTAGGGCTCCAAGACCATGCCAGCTTTGCCCCGTGGGCACCTTCTAGTCTTTCCTGCCACATCTTGTTGATTTAGATAAGGTAGGTAGGCTGCCCTCAAGTTGCTGTGCAGTCATGGTCCTGATGAACCCCACTAAACCCTGTAAGTTCTTAGACCCTTTGCTGAGTCCCACTCTAAGTAGGTGCCCCGCGGTACACCCCAAGCCTTATAGGCTAGATGCATGGCTCTGAAAGCGCCCCTTTACCATGCCCCATGCCTTGCAAGATGGTACGTCAATGTTGTCCCTATAATGAGGTCTTGACCTAATTCATCCTTCTGTTATCACTGGGCCCCTGTCCCCTGTTGCGGTGCCCCCTGGCACTGGGCTCTTCCCAGCCCAGTCACGGTGCCCTCTCTGGCACTGGGGCTCCACATGGTAGTGTGCCCCCTATGAGGCCTCCTCCTCCCCAATTAGCCTCATCCCGGTCCACCGGTTCAAATAATAATATAAATACAAGCCCCTGGGCTACAACATAACCACAACACTGAAGACCACACTCTTCCCTTTTAAGGAGGCAAGCTTCTCTCTCCATAACGTGCATCCCCTAGCCCCAGGTACTTTAGGAGCTCTTGGAGCCTGTTAGACTTATCAGTAGCAGAACAGGCAACCAAGCATCTCCGCGTAAGTTTTCCTGCAAGAGCTCCTTCTCCCTAGCTGCTGCCAAAGATCTGACTTCTGCCAGTCCTGGCCCTGAGGCTTACATGTGCCCAGACCCCGTCTCCTTCCGGTCAGCTGACGGGGTGCAGGTGCCAGCTAATTCCCTCATTAGCCTGCTGCCAGGGCAACCTGCAGCTGTGGAGCGCTACTTAGCTCTCAGGGCTCTCTAGCTAGGCTGCTTCTGCTCTTAAAGGAGCAGGCACACTTGAGTGCCCTGCAACACTACCCACCTAACTATTGAGCAGTTAAGGCCACAATCCTCCAATTTTCCCATGAGAACATCATGGAATACCAGATCAAAGGCCTTTTGGAAGTCTAGGTATACAATGTCGACCTCTTCTCTCTTATCCAGGTGGCAAGTTACCTGGTCGTAGAAGGAGATGAAATTGGTAAGACAAGACCTACCCGCAACAAAGCCATGCTGCCTGTCATTCAGAATCCTACCTTCTGCAAGTGTATCGCACATAGACTCCTTGAATTTTTCCAGGATGTTCCCTGGGATAGAAGTTAGGCTAATTGGCCTATAGTTGCCCATGTCCTCTTTCCTCCCCTTCTTGAAGATGAGCACAACACTGGGTCTCTTCCAGTCATCAGGGATCTCCCCCGAGCGCCACAAGTTTTGAAAGAATTTCACCAGAGGTCCTGTGATGACTTTGGCCAGCTCCTTCAGCACTCTCAGATGAAGTTCATCCGCCCCTGCTGACTTATAAATGTCCGACTATTCTAACTGATCATGCACCAGCTCAACATCAACAGTAGGAAGGTGGTCATTCCCACCATGCCCATTCTGAACCCTATCTAGTATGGGTTTCCCCTTAGTTTGGTGAAATACCGAAGCAAAGTAGTCATTCAGGAGTTCAGTTTTCTCCTGAGCATCGGTAATGAGGTGTCCTGAATTGTTAAGCAATGGCTCCACACTTCTATTTATTTTCCTCCTGTTCCCTGTATGCCTAAAGGACTTCTTATTATCCTTGACTTCTGTTGCTAGTTTAAATTCAGTCGCTGCCTTAGCCTTTCTAATCTGCTCCCTACAAGTGTGGACCATTGTTGTATAGTCCTCTTTGGGGACTGTCCCAAGCTTCCATTGTTTGTATGCCTTCTTTTTCAAGAGGACCATGATATCCCTATTAAGCTAGGAGGGCTTAACCAACTTTTCTGATACCTTTCCTCCACATGGGAATGGACTTATTTTGTGCTTTGAGGATCACGACCTTGAGGAGCAACCACTCCTCATGCACTACTTTCACCTTCAGTCCCTGGTCCCACAGTGCTTCGCCTACTATTGCCCTGTACTTGTTGAAATTCACTTTTTTGAAGCCCAGAACTTCAACCCTACTAGCTGATTTGCCTGTCTTACAACACACAGTGAATATCTTTGAACTGCTGCTAAAAGTAACATATGCTCAGTAACAGAAACCAACTATGAAGATGATTAAATGCAGCCAACACTGAGCATGACTATAAAACACATGGCCTATACTGGGAAATGTGTTGATCGGAACCTACTACAAAGATAAGTTAGCGCAGGGGTGGGCAATTATTTTGGGTGGAGGGCCACTTATTCAGTTTTGGCAAGCTGTCGAGGGCTGCATGGGTAGCCCCACCCCTTGACAGGTGCCCTGCCTCCTGGTCACTGTCTTGGGACCAATGTCCTAATGTCTTGGGGCCAATGTCTCAGGGCCAGCACCAGTGGGGCCCAGAGTAGGGAACAGGCTGGCAAGCGTCTGTGGAGCCAGGCTGGGTTGCACCAGCAGGGAGAGGGGGGGAGCTGGCCCGGCTCCATAGACCCCCTACCAGCCAGGACCCTGTACTCCTGCCGCACTGCTCTGGACCCCGCCGGCACTGGCCCCAGGACTCCAGTGTGGGCCCCATGCTCTCACACCCACTCATTCCCAGTGCCCCCCAAGCCTTGTGGTACAGGTGGGGGCACCACGCAGCCCCGAACCCCTGCTCACCAGCAGGGAAGGAGCTGGTGCTGAACTCAGGGAAAAGCAGCCCTTTCCCTGCCCTGTGGCCTGCACTCCCTGCTACAGCCACTTGCAGACTGCGCAGGGCTGTCCCGCGGAGGGCAACGG